>NC_056751.1:534203663-534409370 GCF_019279795.1 Protopterus annectens | reverse complement strand
CATATGTCCACACATCAGTTTTCCGCTACAGTACAAGCACATGTTAAAGCTATCTATTCTGCTGCTTGAGCAGACACGTTATGCTGCAGGGTTTGGGCGTCTACAATCTCATTATCAATAACTACTGCATAACCTACTTGATTTGTTCCTGTAGGACTCTGTCTACATGATCCGTACACATTAACTGTCACCTCTGCATCATCTAAGGGTATGTCAGTGATATCATGTCTGTGTGTAGTTATTTAATCCATTTCGTATAGGCAACTGTGTGGTGTGCCATACACAGGTGTCGGACGTGACATTGATAGGTTTCATGTTGTACAACATTCAATCACCATATGAGGTTGACTCAGTGGTATGGTCAAACAAGACAAATGTCTAGCACGGGTCAGGAATGCTATCTTCTCTTGCAGCAGACTGATCGCAACTGCATGAGACATTCTCACAGTGAGAGGGTGGTCTAGTAACATTAAGGCTGGGGCCTGTACTGCCATGGGTGCTACAACAACTGCCTGTACACAATGTGGCACTGACCATGCCACAGTGTCCAACTGCAATGAGTAGTAAGCTATGTAGCGTTGCTTACTTCCATGCTGTTGCATCAAGACTGACGTCATATATCTCCGCTTACAATCTACAGTCTGACAACATGTGTTATGATTATTCAGGAGACCTACTACAGATGTTGAAGCTATCAATCGTTCTAGTCTGCAGAAAGCTGTTTCTGCTACTGTAATCCAGTGTAGTATGTGTTGTGCTGCCATAGGTGTATTAAAGATTAAGGCAGACAATACAGTGGATTCCAAAGCATTGTTTGGTAACCAGCTTTGACAAATGTTAGTCGGCCCAGACAGGACTTCATTCCCTTCTTGTTAGTTGGCTTGGGTGCTTATGAAATTGCTACCTTCCTATCGTCATGTGATGTTCTACCCTACTTGGATGCCACATATCCCAGGTACTTGACCTGTATTCTCTGTAGTTGCAATTTATGCTTGCTTACTTTATGTCCCTGTTCTGCTGAATATCTCAATAATGCTATTGTATCTTCCATACATTGCTGCTGGGTAGGGGCCGCAAGCAGAATATCATCCACATAAAGTAGAACTTGACTGGCCCCGGGTGGAGTTAACACCGGAATGTAGCTAGCCATCTCCTGTGGGAATATCGTTGTACTTTCACAGTATCCCCGTGATAGCCGGGTATGGCTGTATCTGTTACCCTGAATGTACATGCAAAGCAATACGGACTATCTGGATGTATAGGTATTGCAAAGGAAGCATAGCTTATATGTACCACGGTAAGATACTTCTGTGGCGTGTTCATAGCATTGAATATAGTGTGTGGGTCTGGCACCATCGCTACCCTAAGTATTATTACATGATTTACAGCTTGTACATACTGTACCATCCACCATTCCCCCTTTGTTTTCCGATCAGAAGATACAGGGGTATTGCATGGTGAATAGCGATTACTTTGTAGATGGGGAATTCCCTCTGTGACTTTACAGATATCTTCTGGTGTCCACGGTCTATACACTACGGGGGTTGGGTCCTGGCCTTCCTGTCCTGCATGAGGGTTCGGTACTTCAATTAATTGACAGATATCCTCACTCTGTTCTAGTGACTGTCTTGTTACTCGGGTGTCCCTAGGTATGTTACGAGTTCGGGATGTGGTTTCAATAGCTTCTGTTACATTTGGTCATTGTGCTACCTCTGTTGCCACAGGATAACGTGTGGGGACTAGCCTGCCCTCCCGCTTCATATCCTGGATGTGGTATCGGAGGTAGTAGGGGGTTGTGGGGGGGGCTATCGGTACTACTGTATTATGATCTTCTCTGTGTACGTATGATGCTTTGCCATTTGTAGTGTTCTGTTCCCTTCGGTTCACTACCTCAATCCACCTATGTGCATGACGGATACCCAATTGTCGCCTGCACATCTTAGGGCTGCCACCTTTTCAAATGCACAATGTGGGACATTAGTGTTCGGAACGTGTAATTTTCCAGGAAAAAGCATACCCACGGCCAGTACATAGGACAGGATTTCACTTTTTGCCAGGAGAGCGACCAATTGTTGTAGCATTTCAGTTGCTTATTCTGTTTATTATGATATTTTGTTGTTCCAGATACAAAATTACTGTTTTATGCTACCATTTTGAAAGATATCTGGGAAATGTTTGTCCTGAGATATCAGGACATTTGCCATTTGTTCGGTTTGTTTGCAGGACACAACTGGCCAAAGAGGGACTGTCCCTCTCAGGGTGGAACAGGTGTTTACCCTAGAACATGTGCATCACATTTTCAGGGATTACAATGTTTCGGTAATGATATTTTGTGTAATATACCATCAATGTCATATTTATTACCCCATTTTGCTGGATAACTCACATTATGTGCTCTCTGCGATTGCATATACTTCACGTCACCCGTCAAACGTGGATCACATGATCTGTTTCTTCAATAATCTCCCATATCCTCTACACGACTGCTATGTACCCTTCTCTCATACCACGTGGTGTCTCCTTCCCTGTATCCACTGTAGTGTCTACAATGACTATTTACTCTGCTGTGTGTTCCCCTGACCTATGTTCAGATTTAACAGTATTTGGATAGGTCTTGACCGCTATCACAACTGTTAACAGAAACACAATGTAGTCTGGTCCCTGATCTACAATAGAGACAAAGAGGCAAACACTCCTTACCTGAGCCTCCTGTTTAAGGCTGCACGATTTCTTCTTGGGATCCAGTTTTCCGCTTTTCAGCCACAGATCAGACAGTAAACAGCCTCTTTACACACAACAATTCAGTCGGAGGTCTTTTCATTCAAGAAGAACCATTTAGGCAAATTCTCCTGCGTAGATGTCTAGCCATGCACTCTGACCTGTAGCTTACCAAGGGAATTCTGGATTACAAGGATCACAATGTCAAATAAGTTGTTAAAACCAGACTGTAGTTATCAGTAGGCTTTTCTAAGTGACAGTCAATAACACAGGAGGCTCGGGTTCAGAAAGTTTTAGTAGTGTACACAGGCAGGCTAAATAATATACAGTCCAAGTATGAGAGTTTTGTCTGACTCTATACAGTAAGCAGTTTCTTTATATAGTGTTTACAATCAGCTTTTGCACACCTTACTGACGTGGTCGGTCACAGGGCATTTCCATCACTATGGTCCACAATAGTCTATACATACGTGGGTGCTGGGGTCGTGCTTTTAAAATGTTTTCCCATGAGAATAACACAGCCTTGCAAGGCACCTTGTCAATTACAGTGTCCTTCTGTGATTGTAGCTGTTTCAAGGACCCTAGACTGTTCCGATACAGTAGTCAGTTAATTTCTTAACGTTGCTTTGTCTCTCTGGTAAGGAGTTGTACTGTTATCTTCGATAGAGCTCACAAGGCCATCCTCCTCAGGGGAAGGGGTGATGTTATGCATGTACATACATTTATTGTTCTGTAACCCAGCAGATAATTAATGCTGACAGACATAAGCCTGCTGTACTGGTTACTGCCAGGATCAGAATTCCATCACACTACAGCTTAGCTTCACCAATTATATGCAGGCTTAGTTCTACTGCCATATTGTACGGTACAATTCAATGCATTATATAGTATTTGTGTCTAAACTGGCACTTCATATGTGTTTCTATATATATTTTTCGAACAACATCCATCCGGCCATATGCATGTTGTTCCGTCCTTTACCTTGACCGTGTGTATTTGGCCATCCGGCAACGCTACTCTCCACATGTGATGTCCCACCTTCCCCTTCTTTGCCTGTAGCACCCTGTTAGGACGTCCTGTTTGGTAGGCACGTGTTCCGCTATATGTGATCGACTTCACTGCATAGCTAATCATCGATGCGGTAGTTCAACAACCCGACTTGTCCACATGTGTACAGTTATGTGCGCCGTGTCGTACGCAAACCTATATGGTTTCGACGGGTACATACCACATGCGGGATGTACACATTCTGCAGACACATTCACATGCAGCCATTTACATATCTGTACCTGAGGTGGGTTGGTGACATGTGGGGTATGTATTTGCCCGCGTGGCATTGCCTAACACAAACATCTTACCACATTTCAGGTATGCACATTGTGTGTGGGTGTATAGCTGCACACGGATGCTAGCAGGTTAGGGTGCACAGGTGTACATGGGTGGGACTGACATGTACAATGAGGCTATTGTGTATTACATCTGAATGCATGGGTTCTGCTTCTGGATATTACACTTCAACATACGCCATCCAGTATATGCGACAGAGACGTTGCTGGGTGTGGGATATGTTGCTATGCACATGTTTGCCTGTGTTTAAGGTATCTTGATTCCTTACTGTTGTTATGTCGACACAGCTACCCGGCTATGTACTCTCACTACTGCTTGTGACCATTATGGTTGGCACCTTTTCCAATGCCCATAGTGGGGCATGTTATGTGGAAACTTCGTAATTTGCAGGACTACACATACCCACGGCAAGTGCAGTTGACAGAACTTCACTTGTTTGCCATACTATAAGCTTATTCTGTAAGCATTTGGGTTCCTTATTCATTTTCTTATGCCATGTATGTGTTTCATATACAAATGTATATGTTTTATACTACTATTACATGTATATTGGGAATATTTTGGCAGGGGATCTGAGGTCATTTTCCATTTTTCCGATTGTTGCAGGGACACAACTGTCCAATCAGGGACTGTCCATGGCACATTGGGACAGCTGGTAACCCTGGTGACCATGCCCATGTCGCTACTGGGGTTGCCACCTTTACCAGTTTCCAAGCTGGGATATTTCCGGGACTCACATCTGACTTTACAGGCCGACACATACACACGGTCACTATATAGCATAGAACTTCACTTGTTTGCCTAAATAAAAGCTTATTGTTGTGGCAGTTTGCTTGCTTATTCTGTTTCTTGTGACATTTAGGTATTTCAGTTACAGAAATAACCAATTCATGCTACCATTACATTAAATACGGGATATCATTATGTCCTACAATCTTAGCACATTTGCCATTTTTAATACATTTTTTCGGGACACAACTGCCCATAGAGAGACTGCCCCACCCAGAGTGGGACAGGTGGTGACCTTAGTCGCTGCTCCTATGTCGGTGCGGCGCGCTGACATGCTGCTGTACACCTTCTCTGAGTGTAACCACTGACGGTGCATTGCGGGACAAACGCGGTCTTATCGTATCCTTTGCTCCTTGGACGGGTACACTTAAGCCTTCGTGGCTTGTATTTGCTTCTCCGTTTATTTGGGATGGGTACTATGTTGCATACTCTACGTGCGTTTCATTCTGCACGGGACCTGGCTGCTGCCATTACTATTATGGGCAGACCGTGGCTGTCAGCACATTAGGTTGCTCACCTCATGCCGGCTTAGACACGCCTCCAGACGCATCCTACCTGGGCTCGCTCCGACACACGCACGCGTGTCTGTGGTTGCGGTGCACTCTCATTAATATGCATATGGCGCTACTGCGCCGGCTATTCACTGCACCGCCGGCGCAGACCTTACGCCGGCCTTGCGCCGAGCTTCATGAATCCCGGGGACCATTTACTATTATTTAGTTCTAATTATTATTAGTTAAAGCATGACAGGTTATTTACAAACAAGCATAAGCAGTGTAATCAAGAAAGTATAATTAGGAATAGCATTTGAAGAACATATAAACTTTTAAAGGAAAAAAAAATGTATCAAATTACTGACCTTATTTTTCCTCTTCAGAAAGAGAAACAAGTTAAATCACAGCTTGCCATTAAATCTCCAGATATTTTGACTAGTTATGAAACAAAACATTTCTTTGCACACAGAGAATAACTTTGATTAAATCTTTTTCAAAATATTTGTTGCTTCTTGAAAATGCAGGAACTATATTTAAAAAGATTAATAATAAAATAAAATGATGAGAGAGAAAAAACATAGTACAAATCATTTGTTTTTAGTCTCTTCTTCTCTGAAGTCTTCCACAAGTTTCAGTTGCCAGTCTCTTTAACGAAGGACTAGCCCATTCCATTTCTTCTATTTTTCCAAAATCTTATTTTTTGATAAACAGTAAAGCAGAGTCTAAGTCATCGAAAATTCTAGGACCATCAGGAAGGAAGATTTTAAGCTTGGCAGGAAACAGAAGGTATGTTTTAAACTGTGCTTTTTAAGCTCCCTTATTAGTGGCAGAAAAACTTTTCTTTTAGCTAATACCATGGAAGAATAGTCATTGTCAAAACGCACAGTTGTTTCATTAATCTTAACAGGAGCTTTAGCCCAAGCAGATTTAAGAACCATCTCTTTATCAAAAGATGATAGAAATCTAACTATAACTGATCTAGGATAGTTTTGTTAGAGTTAGTATTAGCTATAGATCTATGTGCTCTTCGATACCAAAAGAGAATGCTTCTGGTAAATCTAAACTTTTAGGGAGCCATGTTGTTAAAAAGAAGTAATATTGTTACCTTCAATATTTTCTGGCAGTCCAAAAATCCTAATGTTATTGCCTAGATCTATTTTCCAGGTCATCCAGCTTTGTTTGTAAATGTGTATTTTGTTTCAGCAGAAACTCAATGTTGATTTCCTCTTCTTGTATTCTATTTTCCATGTCATTCACAGCTTCTTCTATGCCTGTCATCTGGATCTTCTGTTGTTGCAGGTCCATATGTAACAAGTCTATTTGTTTTGTAGTTTTTTGTATGAAAGTGTCTATTTTAGTATCCATTTTATCCATCTTAGCAGTAAGTTGCTGGACTATAATTATCAGAGACTGAAGTTCTTTCTTGATGCTGGAGTCTTGAGAATTTGTCTTACTGGAACTCATTTCAGACTGATAAACTGACAGGAAAATTTCCAAAGTAATTTCTGACAGGAATATTATTAAGATTTCCTTTCTTTTTTAGATATAGTTCAAGAACTATATAAAACAAACATATTTAGAAAGAAAATTACTTCAAAAATTAATTTTTAAGTAATTAATTCCTGTCAATGTAATGAAATTGGTGGAGCTGAAGAAATCTGCTGCTATCCTGTGTTCATCCTTGGCCACGCCCCCCGTGGAATAATGATTTTCTGTGGGAATGTCATTTGCTTGGAAATACTGTTAAATCCTCATAGTACACATTGACCATTCATCTGCTACAGTTTCATTGTGAAAAGCATCAGTCTTTTCTGAATAAACAGTAATTTCTTAGTAATTTAGCCTTGTTTTCAGTACAGTTTATTCCTAATAATGGATTTATATTCAATTCTTAGGCAGTTCTTAACTTAATAACAAGACACAAATATACATGAGATGGTAACTAAGCAACTATTAATTTTCTTGATAGGCCAGCAACTGCCTGAGCTGCATCGTGTGACATCACATACACATTGCAGCCTTATGGGATCATTAAAGACATATTGCACTAAACATGTTATCCTTCCCCTTCATCTAATTCCTTACATTTATAAAGAAAATGTATATATGGTACTCTGAACTACTGCAATATACTAGGTAAATGTATATGATGAGTAGGGATGTGATATAGATGATGTAACACATGAATCTTTTGAAGGTAAATACATGCGTGTACATATATAAAAAATAGGGCGAACTATATAAACTGTAGGAAAATGTCAATGTCATTACTGTTGACCTGCCTATAAGCTAGACCAGCCCCACAACCCCTGATAATTATTTATGCCAATTCTGAGATCACACAATCCCCAGGGGAAGGAGCATATTCCACAACCACAGGGATTGTCAGTCTTGTACACCTGTTAACCATCTGCTTTGTTCACCAAAGTGCATCGACGTTAAGAACTTTCATTATTTTTAACTAAAACTGTATTTTTAAAACATGCAGTTAGAATGTACATAAGACAGTAGCAGTAACAAGAGTCTTTTCTATCACATTAGGTAATAAAGTCA
Source organism: Protopterus annectens (assembly GCF_019279795.1). Taxonomy (NCBI): domain Eukaryota; kingdom Metazoa; phylum Chordata; order Ceratodontiformes; family Protopteridae; genus Protopterus; species Protopterus annectens. The sequence continues at coordinate 534,401,469 of NC_056751.1, read as the reverse complement.
TTCCATTGGGACAGTTTTCTAATTAATCTAGCAGATCTGGTCTTTCTGTAGTCACTGTTAGATGATGATATTATAGAAGCTTCTTTATTCACATCCAGTAGTTAGACAGCAGGCATGTTACCAAAGTCCAGTCATGCAGCTGAGGAATTAGCTGGTACGTATATCACACCAAGACAGGTGTGAGACAGACACTCGGGAAGAGTTTTTGGAATAAATAACTGCGTCTGTTTATGACACAAACTGTCTCTTGCAGTTAGAGTCCCAATCACTTAGAGATGACAGCAGACCAGTCCTGCTAGTCCATAATTTGTATTAACAATGTAGGATCTTGGTGTGCCTATATGACGAGTTGCAACAGCTGTCTTTTGTTCCAGGTGTTTACCCAAAGATTTTTGTATTCTATAAATCTTTCCAGCTTACAGTATAAGTAACATCTGTACTGATGTTTTATAGTAATAGTTTTACTTTGTTTAAGCTTACTCACAAACAGATTGCACATTTGTCATTTTCTTGGAAGCGAAAAAAAAAGATGTCACTTTGATCTCATTTTCCTCTCCAACTACTACTGAAGTAAATGTCTTGTGGGTAGTCATGCAGTGCTTCTGTATTTGAGAATACCAAGATAACAGTCTTGTTTAGGGCGGGCAATATATATTTTTACTTTTTAAATATGTATTTATTGTTAACTGAGTCACAGCCCATATCCATTGAAAGCACTGTTTAGTTACTTGCTCAGTGTCACAAAGTAGGCAAATGCAAACCAAGAGAATGTAACCCAGCAAGCAGTACAGGATCAATCACTTTGGAAGCCTTGATCACACTGTGTTATACTGTCACACAGTCTGAATTACCTGATAATCCATTTTACTGTGATGGAAAAAGTCGTGAGTTGTTCTTGATATTGACAGGTAAGAAATTGCTGTTGATGACAGACAGTTTAGATTACTACACAATTCAATTTTCACCGTGATAAAGTCCTGAATCCATACCTCTCAGCTGTACAGATTTTCACAGAATGTCCAAAATTTTCCCTCATATATGGTCTGTTTTTCATAAAATTGTGGTTTTCTGGAAAATTATTAGCAAATCATTAAAGACTGAAGTTAAAAAATAATGAAAGACATTTGAGTTTCAGACTCCATATCCTTCAGAAAATTCCTGCTAATGCAAAACTTGCTATTCTATCAACTTTCTAAGCTTATAAGAGAAATATTTAAACATTTTCCCCATTTTTGGGACTTTGTCCCACTTTTATTCATGGTTTTATCCAGAGGTTGAGAGGTATGCTTCTGACGTTGTCAGGTAAGGAATTATTGTCATAATGCCCAGCTCCTTTGCAATAGATTTCTCTTCACTCTTTAAAAGAAACATCTTTATTGAATTATCACTTAATACATAGGCAGTCATACATTTATATAAATGAAAACAACCCACATTGACATTTTTTCAGTTGCAAACATTATACATCACATATAATCTACTATACAGTCTCTGTCAATTAAACATTACATAACTCATTCAATTCCTACCTTCCTTTAACTCTCACTACTCCATCAAACCACCAATCTGTTTGTGTTCTTCCCACAATTGTTACCGTTCTCTATATAACTCACTCCCACCCTTTTCCAAAGACCCCACTTTCAGCTCCTCCATCTCTACCAACATATTCACTACTTTTAATATGGTTGGTTTAAACTATGATTTCCATCTTCTAGTAACCCCCCCCCTCCCCAGAACCAAACTCAGCAAGGCCCCACTATGTCCCGGCAATTCAGAGTTTGCATTGCAGCTCACAAAAATCAACACCCTAGCCCTCCAATTTGTTCTTCCAATATTTCTGACAGAGTAGTCTGCAGGGAACCTTCAAAGTCCACCAACCCATCAGACACCCATAAAATATGCTCACAAATACCTCCCTCCTCCCCACCACATCCCCAACACCTGCAGTCCACCCAAGGACAAATTCTCCAGAGCCTGGGGTACAAAAATACCCATGCAAACACTTCCAAGCAAAAAACTAAAATCTTCCATATTCTGTGCACATCTGAAGACCACACACACACATCCCTTCACTACTTTCCCATATTGCCCATCCAATCTCTTCTGCCAATCCCCTCCAACCTCCTTTGGCTGACCACTAAAGCCATTATGCAATATTTTATATTCCCTACCAGTTATCCCCTCTTCAAAAGCAACCCCAGCTCTTGACTCTACCAAAAACCGCACCTGTGCTGGTCCCCCATCCAGGAACATTCCCTGACATCAGTCCCCAACAGGGAAGGCAATCCCAGCTAGCAGTTCAAATGTAGCCCCTACCCCCTCCCATTCCACTGCCTTCCCCTCTAATTATTTGCTCCCAACACTCTGGCCCTTTGCCAGTTTTCTAAATTAAATTCCAGCCCCCTCTTCACACCCCCAGCTGTAGCCATCCTCACTAGCAGAATTCCTCCTTTCAACTCCCCTTCCAGTTCATTTCCCAGAACACCCCCTTTTATGCCAGGAACATAATACTGTGTATGGCTATTGCCACTTTCTGCAAGGATTTGCAACCAAAATCCCAGTCTTTCCCCATCTATTGAATTTATCCCTGCTCCATCAGCTCTCCACTTATGCTATGTGCAGGAGCCCCAGTTGTGTAGCTCCAAAACATCCCCCCAAATCAGGCAATCCCAAACCACTTTGTTCTACTGGAAGGACCAAGCCACCCCACCCAACCTTTGTCCTCCCCTAGACAAAATCCCCCAAGTCATAAATTGCAATTGCTATCCACATCTTCTCCACTGGTTGACAAAAAACATGCATGACCTGTGCACAAAACCAAAGGGACTAAAAACATCTTCACTAACAGTATATTGCCATCCATACCCATAAAACAGACCCTCCTGATGTTCTTCATGTTTCACTGTTGCAGTCCTCACATATGAGTTATCCGGCCGAATACCAGAGTCCTTGGTATATGACATTGGCTGCCGCCGGTTGTAAAACTAATGTCAGTACGTTAGGTATAAAGGGAGGCAGCCGACTCCATTTCCTCAGTCTTTCTTGCCACGGAGACCAAAGCAGATGCAATTCGCACTAGTGCTGGTTGGCCGTTTACCTTCATTTTGCTTTCCGACAACCACGTTGAAGACACCTTCAGATAAGTACCCCATTGGGGGATCCTCTTTTCTTGCTTTAACGAATGTCAGATAAAGTTAATAACTGTCTTGCCTGTGGAAAACAGATTCCGTACCATGATTTCCATTCCCATTCGATAACTTGTTTGGGCCTTGAGCACGACATCCTAACTGCGATCTGTGTGCCACGTACCATATGCCATAGAGCTAAGATTTTGTATAAGCATTTCGGAGTCTGGCCTAAGTTCGTCAGTATGGTGTCTTCTAGTCTCCAGACTTCGGATATACCTAGGAAATGCAAAGACAAGGACCGCAACAGGCCTATGGTTAAATCTACTGACGACGCACCAGTGAAATTGGTCATCAGCACAGCGATAGTCAGTGAGGTGCTTTCACAGCCCCTGCAGTCCTCAGATTTTCAGCCACAAGCCTCTGCCAAGAGCTTTACAAAGTCATCCATGCCACAGGCTGCTTTTTCGTCTTCAGACCCTCAGCCTGTCACTGCCTCAGATGGGTCCGGAGCTGCTTTGCAGGCACTGGCTTCTGACACTTCTTTTCGACATGATAACAGAACCAGACCGACTACCTTAATTCAGACTTCTGCAGTTGCTAGGCCTCCCGAGTCCCTCCAGATTGCTGGTAAACCTTCCAGCATTAATCTTACTCACAAGCAGGCATTGGCCTCCCCTTCTGTACCTCAGTCCCAGATGTTAAAGATGGCTGGTGATCTTCTTTCCCTGATTAGAGGCTCTCATCCCCTCCCCCCTTCAAAGAGGGCTAGGAAATTATCTCCTGATGTTTTGTCTGTCTCAGATTCTGAGATTTCCAGTATGTCTGTTGGTGAAGAAGGAAATTCTCAACTTTATTCTGGCTTTGGGGATTCTAATGCTGAGGACTCTATCCCTTCTGCCTCCCCTCCAGAAGATTTTTCTTTTGGGGATACTTTGAATACTCTTAGAAAGCATTTTAAACGGGAATGTCAGGATTTTCCACAGTCTAAAAAAAGAATCAGGGCATTTTTAGATTTGCCACAGCATAAGCCTCTGGCTATACCTCCAGTTTTGGAAGTTGTGGATGATGTTTTCATGGAAAATTCTTTAACTCCTAATTCTGTCCCTCCTGCCTCCAGAAAACCATATAGGTATTACAGGGCTTCTGAATCACTTCAATTCCTTTTTAAAAATCCTTCTACTGATCCAGAAATTATTTCTCAAGGCTCCAAGGGTGTTAAGGCTACTATAGCTAAAAACCTTGTGCCTTCTGATAAGGAATCTAGGGCCTTGGACAGGTGGGGTAAAAAAGTTTATACCTCTGCAACTCTTGCCATTAGATCCGTGAATTGTCGTTTTCACATGCTTAAGTATCAACAGCATACTTTGGAGGCTATTAAGGCTAAACTTGGAGATATTTCTTCCATGACAGAGAACAAAGATTTACAAAGCTTACTGAATTCTGCCACTTTAGTTGATCAGCATTCACTTCATTGTGGTTTTGACACTTTGGAAGCTTCCTGCAGAGCAGCAGCCACTGGTTCCGTAATTAGAAAGCATGCTTGGCTCATTGAGCAGCCCCTCTCTGAACCAGTTAAATCTAAATTGCTGGATGTTCCTTTGCACAAGGACAATTTTTTTGGTAATAAGGCTGAGGAGGTACTAAAGAAGTTGGAGGATAAGGCAAAATCTATGCAAACTGTAAAAGATTTCCTTCAGGTTCAGCCCCCTCGGTTTAGTAGGCGTTATCCTTCCAAAAATTGGTCTTTCCCTGATCCTGGCAAGCAGGGTCGCTCTAGGCCTAGGGGTTTCAGATCTTCCAGAGGCCAGGCTTCTGCCCCTCAAAGGGCTAAACAATGGCATTCTTCTTTTGCTAAATCAGGGAGTTCTAAGCCAGCTTCCCAAAGCAAACATTCTCAATGACTCCGGCCTTCTTGTGCCTACCTCTGCGAACCCTGGGTTTCCTTTGGGGGGAAGGTTAGCCAGGTTCTCAGAGGTATGGTCTACCATCACAGATGACAAATGGGTTCTCAGTATAGTAAACCAAGGTTACAAGTTTTACTTTCACACCTTCCCTGTTTTACAAGGATACCCAGAACTCTCAGGCAGAGGTAGGAACTCAAATTTCTTCTCTACTGACTATGGGGGCTATAGAGCCAGTTCCTGCAAATCAGGCCGGCCTAGGTTTTTATTCAAGGCTTTTTCTGGTACCCAAGAAAGGGGACACATGGCGCCCTGTTCTGGATCTGTCCATTCTAAACACTTTTCTGGTGATTCCCAAATTCAAGATGCTCACCCTTCAACAATTACTACCAATGCTGGGCAAGGATTCATGGCTGGTAACATTGGATCTTAAGGAGGCTTATCTACGCATCCCAATAAGGGAAAGTTGCAGGCAGTTCCTTTGCTTCAGGGCTGGGGAGCAACACTTTCAATTCTCTGCATTGCCCTTTGGCTTATCTACTGCTCCCAGAGTTTTTACGAAATGCCTGGCTCCAGACATTGCTTTTTGCAGGCATATAAACATTCAAATTTATCCTTACCTGGACGACTGTTTCATTCAAGCAAAGTCCACAGAACAACTAGAAAAGGATTTGGATTTTGTGAAGCACATTCTCGCCTCTTTGGGTTACACTCTCAATGAAAAGAAATCAAAGTTGGTTCCTTCAAGGGAGATGGTTTTCCTGGGAGCGAGTCTGAATATAGCCACCCAGATGGTATTCCTCCCTCAACAGAAGCAAGAAGATCTTTCTGCTTACTTCATGAACTTGGCAAGCATGACCCAGCTCTCTGCAAGGCAATTCCTGCAAGCACTGGGGTTCATGGCTTCATGTATTTTGATGATCCCATATGCAAGGCTGCATATGAGAAAACTTCAATGGTACCTCAAGAATCTTTGGTGTCAGCACACACAGGACTTAGACTTGATTCTTCCCCTGATTCCATGTCTACAAATGGAGTTCCTCTGATGGGTGACAGCCTGTTCTCAGAACAAGGGTCTGCCTTTCCGCCCACCACCTGCCAGCTAGACTCTCACCACAGATGTCTCAGACAGATGTTGCATGGGGGTGCTCATCTCGAGGGCAGGAGCATACAGGGAACTTGGAGCACATAACAGATTCATCTGCACATAAACTTAAAAGAATTAATGGCAGTGCAGCAGGCCGTGCTGGCTTTCAAGGACCTACTCTACCCTGGGACTCTTCTGATTAGAACAGACAGTCATGTGGTTCATCAACAAGCAAGGGTGGACTCACTCTTACCCCTTGTGCAGACAAAGCATGAGACTACGGTCCATAGCGGCATCCATGGGCTTTCATCTAATAGCCCATTATCTTCCAAGGTGGCTAAACTCCTTGGCAGATCATTTGACCAGACATGTTCTGGATCCTCACAAGTGGCAACTGAACAGGGACATTTTCTGTCGCATCATTCATCATTTGGGCACCCCACAAGTTGATCTTTTCTCCTTTCACACCAATCATCTCCTTCCAACATTCTGCACCAGGGAGTTTCACAACAAAGCTTGGAAGGTGGATGCATTATCCTTCCCATGGACACATCTCTCGGTTTATGCATTCCCTCCTCAGCCTCTTCTTCCCAGAGTGCTGCTAAAGATAAGGGACGAAAAACCAAAGGCTATTCTGATAGCTCCAGATTGGCCCAGGCAGCATTGTTATCTCCTACTTCACAGCCTTTCCCAGCCTTAGCCTTGGCATCTTCCCCTGGTACCAGATTTGTTGGTTCAGGGAGGGGGAAAAGTTCCTTCATCCTCATCTTCAAACTCTGCATTTAACTACCTGGCTAATACTTTAAATCTTTCCCAACAGGTGGTTGAAGTTCTTCATGAGGCCAGGAAGCCTAGCACAAGAAAATCATATGCAGATAAATGGAAGAGATTTTGCTCTTGGATGCTAGCTAAAGGAGAAGACTCTTCTCATCTTTCTCTTTCACTCATTCTTGACTACCTAGCAGGATTGCTTAATGGTGGACTTTCGTTTTCTTCCATCACAATTCACGCTTCAGCAATTTTGGCTCGCGGTGGTAGTGCTGCTGTAGTGTTGTCGCCTCACAGTTAGATGTTACCCGTTCGATTCTCAGTTAGAGCGTTTTCTGTGTGATGACATGCGTGAATGGGCGTTCCTTCATTGAAGGTTGTGCGTTAGGCCTGGCAAGCCAGTACGTAAAAATCTACTGCCAATCATTAGCAGACTGGAGTTCCGCTGTGGCGACCCCTAACTGGGAAAAGCCGAAAGACACAACAACAACAACTTCTTTTGAGCAATCCATTTTTTCTCACCCCTTGATGAAGCAGCTCCTGAGGGGTGCTAGTAATCTTAGACCTCCCAGAAGAGCTCCTACACCTGCTTGGGATCTTAATTTTGTCCTGGAAAAACTTACTCTGCCTCCCTTTGAACTAGCTGCCTCTGCAGATTTGAAGTTTCTATCCTGGAATACTGCTTTCCTTTTAGCTATTACTTCAGGTAGAAGGGTATCTGAGCTGCAAGCCTTAATGGCAGTAGAACCATTCATTATTTTTCACTCAGACTGGGTTTCTCTGAGAACCGATCCCACCTTTATGCCTAAGGTGGTTTCCAGTTTAACCCTTAACCAGTCTATTCACCTGCCTATATTTTTCAACAATCCCCAAAATAAAGGGGAAAGGATTCTGCACTCTCATTATGTGCATAGACAGCTGAGATTTTACTTAAACAGGACTAAATCCTTTCAAAACTCTGAACAGTTATTGGTTAGTTTTGCTCCTGGGGCTCAAGGTAAAGCTATTTCAAAACAAACCATATCCAAATGGATTGCTCGTTGTATTCACTTTTGTTATCTGCAGCATGGACAGGTTCCCCCTCAGGGTATTAGGAAACATTCTACTAGAGCAGCCTCTACCTCTGCAGCCTTTCTGAGAGATGTGCCTACTAAGGATAGTCTAGAAGCAGCTACTTGATCTTTTGTCCATACTTTCACAAAGCATTACAATCTACCTTTGTTTTCTAAATCCAGGGCTAGTTTTGCCTCTGCAGTTTTGCAGGGCCTCCTTACCAACCCTTAATCTGTGATCCTTCCTCCCCCCTTTGTCTTCTTACTGGGCTTTGGGGATCAACCCATATGTAAGGACTGCAACATGAAACATGAAGAGCATAGTACAGTTGTGTACACTTACCATAAATGTGGATGTTCGAGTGTATTCACTGTTGCAGTACTGGTTTCCCACCCACCATTCCTGCTTTTTTCCTATGGCACAGACTATAGGTTTTTATTTTTTGTATGACATGTGTCCAGGATGCTACCATTCCTGGGTTAGCCTTCTTTTGGGGGCTCCTGACAGTTAAGGCAAGAATAACTGAGGAACTGGCGTCAGCTGATCCCTTTATACCTGACGTACTGACATCAGTTTTACAATGACGGCAGCCGACATCATATACCAAGGACTCTGGTATTCGGGCCGACTGAGGGCTACTGGGAGCCAGATAACCCATATGTGAGGACTGTAACAGTGAATACACTCGAACATCTACATTTATGGTAAGTGTACACAATTGTACTTTTCTCAACCCTCATACTAGATCTTGTCTAGTCACCTCCTAAACATCCCCAGCCACCACAACCAAATCCTTCCTAACCCATACTCTTAAGTACTTCATTTTATCATGTCCCCATAACTATAGAGTCTAACAAACCAATCCAAGTGTGGGTACACACTCCACAGCCATTTCCCTTGTCTTACCTTCATTAACTTCACATCCTGAAAACACCCAAAACTGTTCCCAAATGCTCCACAACACTGAAATGTCCCCCTCTCACCAGGCACAAAATAATATCTGCAAACAAAGCCAGCCTCTCCTAACCACCATACCAACTTTATCCTTGAATCACTGAGTTCCCCACTCTCCCTGTCAATGGCTCCAAATACATTGCAAACAACAAAGGGGAAAGAGGATACCCCTGCCTTACCTCTTCAGTCTTTAAGGTATGCCCTGGATAATGCGTGGGCAATGTGTATTTCCTTGCCTGTTTTTTATTATATAGCAGTTATGTCAAACTTGTTCAGTGAAGTTAATGTTCTCTGAAGCATTCAAAGAAGCTTTATGTAGTGTTTTACAATAACATTGGTTTGTGATCTATTTCCATAGTGACTACTGTACCATGAAAAATTACATAGCATTTTTCACAACTATATAAAATGGTTGTTAACTGTTACTCAGATTACACATAATGGATTTTTGCATTTCTCACTGCTCTAGAGGCATATGCTGCAGGGTGACCTTCTTCCAATAGAACTGCTCCAAATGCCAATGGACTAGCATTTACGTACCACATCACTGAGATGGACACATAATAATATCATAAGTTTTCAGCTTCAATCACCGATTTCTTAAGTAGTAAAAAAACTCCTTTACTGGTTCTGTTTCCAGCTCTGTTGACATTCTTTTCAAACATCTCCCTCAGTGGCTCTGTCATTTCAGACAAATTTTGTATGAACATAGATACGTATTGCACCATACCTAAAAATCTTAACAGTGAATACTTGTCACACAGTCTCTCCAATTGGACTACTGTTGTTACTTTCTTAGGATCTGGCTGAATGCATTGACTAGTCTGTACATATCCCATATATCTAATACCAGTGACAGACAAACAGTTAGTTGTCTTTAAATTTTAGTTTATTGAGTTGTAGCTCAACAAGCAATCATTTTAATCTCATATTATGCAGGTCTATGGTTTACTTCATAGTAGGATGCCATTAAAAATGTTTATAACACCATTTAAGGCTTAAGTTATACCATGGCCTGGAAAAACTTTTGGATCAGGTAAAATTCCAACTCCATTTTGTATTCAGTGGCATTTCTTGGCTTGGCAGTGGTTTTTCATTTGCTCATTGTCTGGGAGTATATTTACTGTAAAACAAAACTGGTGCCAGTTGTTTAGTGGAATTCTGTTGTGCCATTGCAATGTTCAGTTTTTAAATCAATACCAGTTGAAAACAGACAATGGTGACTGACCAACTGAAAACTCATCAGAAATTCATAAGAAATGAAAACTGCAGTGGACTGCTATGATCTTACCTGATACAATCTGCTGTATTCTTGGACATGGATTCAGATTAGGTTCATATACATCTATAGTAAAACAACTCAAAAAAAGATAGGAATATAAATACAGATGACAAAAAGGATATACACCCACAAAAAACGTTCTTGCACTCTAGTACCGCTGCTAAGCCTTCAAAGGAGTTAACAAATGAAAATAGATGCTTATATACAAAAATGGTTAATCAATCAACCAATTGGAAAACAGTAATAGTAAAATAATTAACTGAATTAAATACTTCCAATTACATTGTACATTCAAACCATGAGGTGACAGTGTACCATACTTTAAAATATATAGTCTCTTTATATGACAGTTTTTCTTCAAGTAAATTATCTTCATTAAATTTAACTGTTACTTGCTCCAAAATGGTTGATTTTAGTAATGACATTACTTTGATGAAACTCTTTAATATGCATAGCTACAGGACTCTAATTTATCTGATTTTTTTATATCTCTAATATGTTCCTGCAATCTGTATTTAAATGCTCTCTTACAAGGACATATCAGATTATAAATAATGCCCTCAGTGAAGCACAAAACCCATTGTTTATTCTCTCAAAAGAACATTCTCTCTCTCTCTCTCTCTATATATATATATATATATATATGTATAGATATATAGTATATATTTATAATTACAACATGTACCACAAGAAAAGTTCCTTCCAAATGATTACTCAAATGAATACACATTTGAACTATGGGAGAATATAACAAGCATATCTCCTATACTGTGCCCACTTTTGTAGGCTATTAAAGCAATGTTAAGTATATAACCTCATTTTTTCATTCATCAAAAATTGCCAACAATATCTAAGCAAATCAACTTATCAATAAAAACATTGTATGTTGTTACTAAAAATATATTCTTCTTTCCTTTCTTTCTTATTTTTTTTAAATATTTTTAACATCCACATCTCTATTAACTTGTAATTGAGCACAATTATTCCCACCAATGACCCTCTGGAATGATTCTTTCACTATTTCTTTCTCATACTTCAGTGAACATATTAATAGTTTTTTTTTTTTTTTTTTTTTTGCTTATGAAACCCATCTCTTCACTGCATAGCCTACAAAGAGAGAGTAATTCTCCCTAGGGTAAATACGTTTAATGTGGAGGATGGCAACTACTGCCATGTAAATGAAGTCCACCATTTCTTAATTTTCTATGTATGGTTGTCTTTATTGTACTAATTAATAAAGGTAAAAAGTGGAAGGCACAAACAGGCAGTCACAACAAGTACGTTACTTAGCTAAATAAATCCAACTGGAAAAAATCCAAATGGCAGGTGCATAATTCTTCAAACCTGGAGATTCACCACTCTGAAATAGTTCTTTCAACACTCTGAAAGGCAGTTTCAAACAGAAAAATCAGCACAGGTAAAAACAGCTGCTTCCCTCCGTCTAACAATAGCTTGTAACAAAGTTCCAAAATCAAGAGCAACCAAGCGTTAGGCGGAATAAACTTTAATTAACATAAAAAGGCGAGCGCTTTCAACAATAGTCTTTATTTGGATTTATTTAGCTGAGTAACGTACTTGTTGTGACTGCCTGTTTGTGCCTTCCACTTTTTACCTTTATTTATTACTTCTTTCCTTGGGAAGGTACAGTGGTGCACCTTTTTTTATACATTTTTATTGTACTAATGTCTAACCCATAAAATTTTTAAATCTAAAATGGAGACTGTTTTTCCTACTTGTAAACCATCAAATTTAAAACCAAATCTGTTATTTTATAACTCATGAATAAAATAATCACTTTAATTATCACTCCACAACAACAAATATCCAATCATCACTATATCTAAAATAATTAATTATATCCTTATTCACAAAATCATGACCAAATATATGCATTCTCAATTAATCCCATAAATAATTGGTATATATGGGAGGAAAAGAACCTATCATGGCCATTCCTTTAAGATGATGAAAAACTTCATTATTAAAATTAAAAAATACTGATGAGACAAAAATACAATAAATCAATAATATAATATGAAACAGGATTATCACCTAAAAGTAATTTAGAGCTTCTATACCATGAGCATATTTAATACTGGCATCTAAATGTTTAACATCAACAGTCATTCAATAATTATCTTTAGTCCATTTGAGCTTCGAGATTTTACTCAAAGAATCACTAGTATCTTTAATAAATGAGAATAATTTAATTACACAAGAACAAATATATTCATGTAAAAAGAGACCAATATTATGTAAAAAGTTTTCACAAGCTGAACTTATAGGATGAGCAGGTAGATCTAATAAATTCTTATGTATTTTAGGTAAGCAATAAAAGGTAGCCATTTTACTGCCCAGAGTATAACATTTCTTATCAATATCTTCCTTAACAATATATCTTAACCTCTGACATCTTTCTTTTAATTTGGTATACTAATTACTTCATTATGCATCTCTATATTAATTTTTTCATAAGTAGTTTGATTTTCAAAATGTAAATAACACATATGTACATATTGTTTATAATGCAATACAACCATACTGTTACTTTTATCGAAACATTTTTATTACTTAATTCCTTTAAAGCAGACCATTCAACTTTAGTTAAGTTGTGTTGAAAATTATGTTTACTAGACATAAAATTATTAAAAGTATTTTCAACTGCTAAGTTTAACATGAACAAAAGCTGTTTAACGCACTTATTAAAAAAAGAGGTATAAAATGACTTTTATACTTAGCTTTTGATGTATCCAATTAACAGTATGCATTCACTTCATTCAAATCAGAAATACAAGAATAAAAACTATCATACATACTAGCACTACTATCAAAATCATCATTCAAAATTTCATTATTTTCAACTTCTATGTTTTCATTGCGAACTTGTGAAAAATAATATAACAAATGTAACTCATAAGCCACATGAAAATTTTTACTTTTAAATAAATATAAACCTGGCAACACAGTAGGAATAAATTTCAGTCCCAAATTCAAAACAGAAAAATGCTCATTCGCAGTACATATCCTGATAGATTAACTATCATAGAGCATATTTCAGAAGCAGATACATCAGTAGTGAGAGGTTCAAGAGAGTCAATATTTAATCTAGCTTCACTTTTATTGCCATCTACCTTTTTTATGGCTATGGTACTGCTGTCCCTCTGTACAGACACCATTGCCATTTCTCCCTCACTTCTTATTTGTATTGCCAAATTGTTTTCCTTTTGCAGTGGAATTCCAAAACTCTCATTCCAATTCTAATGGCTCCTGTGCTTCTGGAAGTGGAGAAAAATGGTCACCATCACTCTTCCACTATGTAGTATAACCCATACCTTCGACAGAGAGGAAGGAAACCATTTCCTGCTTTTTATGACTTACATTCTGATCTACATTGGTGAAGACAATGTACCTACATTCTGATTTACGTTGGTGAAGATTATATACTTAAAGAAAAATTGTTGTATAAAGAGAGTGTATATATTTTAAAGTATGGTACACTGTAACCTCAGAGTTTGAATGTAGAATGTAATTGGAAGTATTTAATTTAGTTGATTGTTGTATTGATAATGTTTTTCAATTGGTTGATTGATTAAAAGTTGCTTTTTATAAGCATCTGTTTTCATGTGTTTGTTAACTCCTTTTTAGGCTTATCCAAGGTACTAGAGCACAATAAAGCTTTTGTGGTTCCACAGTCTTTTTGCTGTAAGCATTTATAGCCTTATGACAAAGGACAGGCATACAGGTTGTTGGTGATGATAACTATGCAACCATTCAGTTAACTCACTCAAGACTAAAACCTATTTCTGTATACTTCCAGTTCAGACCCATACAGCCTTGTGCCATCCAGAACTTTTTGGGTCTGGATTCTTTTACTAAGTGACTTACCAGCTAATAATAGCCAGTATTAAAAAGGCCAGGAGTTATTAACAAAAAGTCATTAAGATTGTTAGTGTAGGATGTCTGCAAGTGGAGAAATTAATCTTTGTTTGCCATTTATTATTCATATTTTCAAATGTATGTTCATATTTTCATAACAGAGAGATGTACATGTTATTAAGAAGTATGGCGTGAACACCAATATGGTAGACAGGACAATTCACTGTCAGTGCTGGTTTGTATCTCACTATGCTGGAAATATTGCTAGTTGTTTGATAATAATCATGAAAATAGCCAACATTTCTATATGTGTTTAATATTTCAAAAACCCAGTGACTTACAAATTGATGCATGGCATTAAGGGAAACAGCTGTTGAAAAAACTGTCTTTGATATTTGCACTGTAAGTTGCATATCTTGAGAAATCCATCCAGTATTATTTGTTTTGCTAATTATACAGTTAAGTATATGTTTTCATATTTCAGTAAGTATCTCAATAAAAGTGCACTTATGGAGGAAGTTCTTGTCATGTGAAGGGTTGTGCATGGTTAACAACAATGTTCTAACAGTAAATTTGTAAAAGATTATAAAAATATAATTTGAAATTTGTGTGCATTGTACTATATTACAGTATTTTTGGAAAAGACTGAATGGCACCAATTAGTATCACTGTAAAGAATAGTTTTTACTGATAATGTTGCTACGTATAAAGTTTTAATAGCTTTTATTATTCACAAAATATTTACATTTATGTTATGTTTTTTAAGTTTATTTTAAAAAAATGCTCTGGAATGTATGGTGTATGTAGGTTGCTAGATGTGTGACATTCCAAACCACATATGTGTTAATGAGTTAACTGACATAACAGGACATGCATAAGTAAGACAGCATCATGTAACATCTCACATGTTCTGTAGCCTTATGGGATGAAAGGGGCACTGCAGAAAACTACACCTTCTACAGTTTAACTCAAGTCTTAGCTTGCTTTTCTTCCTACAAAATGTTTCCAGTATTGTATAAGTACAAGAAGCCTGTTTGTACTTTATTGCACTTTCATTTCCTTATCTTAGAAACAAAGGAAGGGAAAGACCACTCACTTGTACTTCTGCATGACATTCCACAGACACAGATATCTGCAGTCAAGTACTGCTGATGATCTTATACAGGTAATTAGACTGGCTGATGTCAGGAGCACAGAAGCTGCTGTAAAAAAGACAGACCCCCGGATTCACAAATGGCTGATTTCTGTGCAGGAACAGTGTAGCTGCTCCTGCATGGAAAATGGATGCTTTGCGATCCAGTTATGTGCCATTTTCACGTGCATGAGTAGCCCTACACTTTTCCTGCATGGAAAGCCATGTGGGATGCAAATCACCTCATCTGCTGGTAAAAACCATGCAAATGAAATGATTTTGTGATTCATGAAGCTGGCCGGACTCCACACTGAA
Organism: Protopterus annectens; assembly: GCF_019279795.1. Classification (NCBI taxonomy): domain Eukaryota; kingdom Metazoa; phylum Chordata; order Ceratodontiformes; family Protopteridae; genus Protopterus; species Protopterus annectens. The sequence goes on along the minus strand of NC_056751.1, from coordinate 534,385,973 downwards.
GTAGTAGAATGCTTATTCAAGCCAAAAATTTATCCAGAAATAGTCCAAGTGTAAAACACAGCTTTATTAAATCCACATAAAACAGATAAGCGCTTTCATCTCAGAACACTAGAACTTCATCAGATACATTAAAATTGTAAAGTCCCCCTTATAAAGACATGTGGAAGGCATCATAATCATGAAATGAAAGATGACACACCCCCTTAAAGACATAACATTAAAATGCAGTAAAATGCAGTAAAACAGTTGTATGAAATAAATATCCTCTATAAAATAGCTTGTTCACTGTTAAAAAGGAATATAAATATGTAAAATTGTATAAATTACAGTATTAAAAAGTGTTTATCAAAAAATAATAAGATTTAAAATATATAATACCATGTAATTTATCTGTCTAATGCTTTGAGGTTTAAAAGAGAGCTGATGGAAATATTTTCATTTAATCCTGGCCAGTTACCTGCACCAAAGTGTAGCTGCCAGTAAAGCTCTCTCTTTTCTAAGAGTATGGACCAGGCTCCATCTCTAATGTCTGTCCTTATACTGTCTATTACAAAAAAAATTAAACATATGTTCTTCATTGTCCAATTTGGTCCACACTTTGGTGCCTACTCTAGTAACCATATTAGTGTCAGGGCACTGCAACAACCAGTAGATGTACGCAATTCTGTCTGTTGTATGCACTGACATTGATATTACACATGTGCAACATGCACAACCTATGTACCTGAATGCTTGAAACCCATGTGATTTAGTTTTGTGCCTTTCAGCTGAACATAAGCATGCATACATGTGCTCAGGGGATACCTGGTATACATTTCTGTTGTATGTTAGTATGGCACACTGTAGTTACAGTCTTGCCACTCAATCATACTTCTCAACCTGTTCCAGCAGTAGTCTGGACAATGGCATACATAAATGGGTGTTAAAGGAGACATCAGTATTGATACTGTATTAATATAGCTGCACCATACATTAGTACATTGATTGCACAGTAGAGTTTGACATCACTGTGATAACCTGGAAGATGTCCAACAGTCATAAGTAGGCTATTATGTTACAATGTCATTGCTCACAGACCTGCCAATGATTTGGCTGACATTACACAGGTATATGTGTATGTGTATGTGACTACAGATATCAGTCACAAATGGGCTTATTGTCCAGCAGAAAACTGTATAGTTGAATGTTATTAATTCAGTATATCACATGCAGTTAAACACACATGTCTGCAACAGTACTTTACTATGCACATGCCCTCTGTAGGTGTCTGCTTTACACGGCAAACGTGTCATACTCATAATTTACAGATAACATGGATATGGAAAACATCCCATTAACTGGCCTAGCAGTGGCCCAGTCACAACTGTTTGACAGACACCCCTGCTTTTGACATATATGAGCTGTCCTTTCCCAGGGTGAGTCAGATGTCCTGAGCTGTGATCCCACCTCACAACCTCTCAGAGCATCACATCTGGACAAAGCCTAAAATGATGGGGGGATAAATAGGGACAGACTTTAAATATACCAGTTACAAACCTAGGAAGTTCCTAGAATGATATATTTAGCATTACAGTGAATATTCTTAAGGATGTGGAGTCTAAAAAATCAAGTGTTTGTCATTACCTGATGCCATCAATCCTCAGCTATTCGCCAGAAAAGTACAGATCTCAAGAGGAACAGACAAAGATACATGATGGTAAAATGGGGACATTCAGTGAAGATCTGTACAGTTGAGAGGTATATATATATATATATATATATATATATATATATATATATATATATATATATATACACACACACACACACATATATATCATATATATATATATATATATCATATATATATATATATATATATATATATATATATATATATATATATATATATATATATATATGTGTGTGTGTGTGTGTGTGTGTACACCTCAGTATTTATTGGTAATATATCTATATATTGTTGTACACATATATGGATCTCCCTACATCTCTCTCTCTCTCTATGTATGTTTCTATTCAGAGATATATCTTTATAGATATGAATCCTTCCTAATTGAACATTGTCTCTTCCCTATTGTAAACTGGCTGTAAAGAAGGGTATATTTGAGAAAACATCCTAAAACCATACAGCTGAGATGGCTTACTGGTAAATTGCATTGGCTATGGTGTGCAGAGTCCTGCGTTCAAGACCTGCAAGGGCTGTTTATTTTGTTGCTAGGCAGGGGCAGCTCGTGCTGTAGGACTGCAGTCCCCCACCTAGTAGAAAAGAAAGAAAAAACATAAAAAAAAAATTATGAGTCCCAGAACTCCACGCATGCGTGCATGGAGCTCCTGGTACTCAGAGAACTCCAGACTGCTGTGTTAGGCAGTCCATATAGGAGAGAAAGGCATCTCTGCCCTGCAGCCCAGAAGTCTGTGCAGTAATGACCACACAGAAGAGAAGGAAACTGGCACAGAAGAGAAGGAAACCGGACTGCATCGTTTGCAGGATCGAGGCTCCAGCTTACTATCGCGGGGAAACCAGCCACTCCAGTCTACTCAGCAAAGCTGGAAGCCAACCGCTAGCTTGCACGGGCTGCTGACCGAGACCAGAAGAGTAGGAAACCTCATCTGAGGACCAAGGAACTTTAACTTTGCAGTTTGAAACCTCGTCCGGCAACTGCAGGTTGCTGTTAGCTTGTGTGGGCATAGGAAACCCAAACCTCATTTGCGGAGGGATTAACTTGCTTCAGGGGACGGAGGAACTTGCAGGTAGTAGGAAACCTTGTCTGCGGCGGGATTAGCTTGCTTCAGGGGATGTAGGAACTTGCAGTGTGTGTGCGTGTGTGTGTGTGTGTGTGTGTGTGTGTGTGTGTGTGTGTGTGTGTGTGTGTGTGTGTGTGTGTGTGTGTGTGTGTGTGAATAATTTAAATATGCAGGATGGAAAAGATCTTATGAGCAATTTATGCAGCTATGTTTATTATTTTTAATCACAGGGCTGGCTTTAGGCACACAAACACACACCACTACTGTATTCTCATTCTAATTTGTAATGGATCCTTGAACATTTGCTTGCCTCAAGAAAAAACAGACCATACAAAATATGATAATATGAGAGATACTGTTGCATACCAGTTTGTAATAATGGGGGGGGGGGGGTAATTAGCCAGTCAGCATCCAAGTCTATCTATTAGTTAATTATTTTAATGAAATCAGCCACTGTCTTCTTTGCTCAGACAGTGTTTTTCATGTGACTTATCTATACAATAATAAGTGCTGGTGGTTGACACTGTGGTCCGGTTTACTTTTGACTAGACAGATTGTTGATTTACATCCACTTGACAATTTAATCCCTTGGATTTAGTATATAGGATCAAACCCAGCCAATCAAGAGTGAATCCAAGTATAACTCCCACTCCACTGCATATTATTGCATAAATAACCAATAAAAAAAGACCTGCATCCTGTACACACAAGCAGGTAAAGAATTTAACAGTTTAAAAAATCTAGTTCCTCCTAGTTTGTTCATTTAGGGTCTGAAGTTTGTCCTTGTTTCTACAAATATAAAAATGTTTAATATGGTATGGAATGAGTAGCTAAGCAAACCATGGAGGACTATAGCAGAATGATTGATATGTCTGTGGATAAGAAGAAGGAATGCCTTTCTTGAGAAAGTGCAATCACATTGTGCAACAGTGTTCTAGAAGCTGAATTTGGGTCAGGACTTGGTCTCTGAAGCTGCCCATTTGCTCATAGGACAAAAAGGAAAGTTTATGGGATTAATTACTAGAAATACATAAATGACATGTCCAAAATCTTTGTTTTCAGAGTTAAGGCAGCAAACTATGTTTTCATGATACCATGGATAACATTCTTTTTTATGTTAAATCAGTGGACAGAGTATGTCACTGTAATTGTTACTATTTCTGGTCAGATCTTTGAAGGGGACTTTGAGAGATTCACCAGGTTATAAAACTATGTATAATTTAAAGAAGTTTCACTATTAATATGATTGTTACCATTACTTACTGAAAATTTGGTAAGGTCCATCTAGAAAAAAATTATCACGTGTGTGTGTAATGCCCCAGTTGCTGTCTACTGGTGGCTAGAGAGAACCCATGGTGGTGAGTAGAGAATACTCAGGCTTGAACCCTGTACCTTGGGTGGAGGTGGCAAGGGGCATAAATTCCCTACCCATCACCATTTGTAAAAAAAAATTGCAGATTTTTGTCTCATATTTGTTCTGTTCCTCATAAAAACTGTAGTTTCCTTTTGTTTGTTTTTCCTTGGAAAATCAGTAGTGCAGTGGTGCACTGGTAGCATTGTTGCCTGATATCTATAGGTTCTCTTGTTTGATTCTTGGCTGGGGTGCCTTCTGTGAGTCTGCATGTCCTCCCATCTTACAAAGAACATGTGTCGGGACTGTTTCGCCCTGCTCTGCTGAAAATTGGCTTTTGTTCCAAGTCAGACTTTCCTGGTTAACAAATGTTAAATAAAAATAACAGGCATTTGAATTTCAGACTTCATATTCTTCAAAAAGTACATGGTAACACAAAACCTTTTATTCTAGCAATTTTATAACATAGATATTTGAAATGTGTCCCTATTTTTGGGACTGTATTCCCCCATTATTGGCTTTGTCCAGGTTTTAGTGCAAAGGTTGAAAGCTATGGTGAGGACTGAATTCACTGAATATGTTTGGGGGGGCTGTATTCCCCCATTACTGGTTTGTCCACGTGTTTTTGCTAAGAGGTTGAGAGCTATGGTGATAACTGAATTCATTGAATATGTTTGGGGGCTGTATTCCCTCATTATTGGCTTTGTTCAGGTGTTTTGTGCTAAGAGGTTGACAGCTATGGTGAGAACTGAATTCACTAAGTGGTAGCAATTTAAGTTTCAGTCTTCCTCTGTTTCACAAAACAGATGATTTGGCATAGTGGTATATTGTTCTGACTGTTTTGCACAGGGTCCCCTGGATTCAAGACTTGGCAGTGAAATGTATGGTGGTAACACAGCATTTTATTCTAGCAACTTTCCAACATTATACAAGCAATGTTTAAAATTTGTCCCTGGTTTTTGGGCTTTTGTCCCCCCACCCCTCAATAAATTTTGGCTTTTTCCAGATTTCTTGTGCTGCAAAGTTCAGAGATAACAGAAGTTTAGTGCTGCTTATGCTGAGTCTGCTTGCATTGTTAATACCACAACAGGTAGTGTACTTGCTTTTGATGCAGAAAGCTGTGGGTTCTACTCCCACAGTAGGTAGATGCATTGCTGATACTGTACTGTGTTGCAAAGGGGGTGGATGCTGCAGTCCTTTTTGGTGAAGATACCTAGCAACTATGAACATGTTATCAGTTTGCCATCCATTCCCTATTGCAATATTACTAGCTTATCATTTTTTTAATGCAACATAGGTAATTTATTCCTCAAGGGCAACAGACACTTTATTTGTAGATGAAACAATGACATATAAAGTTGTTTGCTAGCACAACCTCTTCATTAGTTACATATTTCTTTAATATGGAATTATTTAGATCACTTTTACTTCAGACATTGTGCATATTTATTGATACTGGTAGACTGTAGAAGTTTGAGTAGACTTTTATGATGGAAATGTTCTGAATTGGGCAATTTTGTCATTATTGGGGCATGCATTTTGTTTCATTGTTTACTGGAAAATGTTCTAAACAAGACATTTAAAATGCCCTCTAATAACTGTACTGTATTGTGCAAGGAATATAATGTAATACAGTCAGGAAGGTGTATCAAAGAGCATGTGTATGTTTCATGTTCAAGGGGTCTATGATTTGAAAACAGCCCAAAGTTAATCTTTATCTGCCACCAGCAAAATGTATTTTCTTTGAATGTGGATTTCAATGCTGTTTCAAAGAATGTGAGTTTCAAGGGTAGAGAAGTTTTAATGCTAACTCTATTTTCATTGTGAGACTGCATTGCTTTGTTTGGCAGATATCTATTAGTGTTTGTGGTGTAAAATGCAAAATAAAACTTTCAAATGAAATCCAAATCATTGCAGAAGTAAAGCAGTATGCACATTACAGTGTTTATGGTAAATGGGGTGAAATAACCAAGGAATGGGACATTGGAATGGCTGCAGGGGGAGGCTCCATTCAACCATGATTTTGTGAGGAGGGATGGGCAGCAAACTCGAAGACAGCCCCAACTGAGCTATACCTCTCAACTGTCCAGAGTTTTGCAGAATGAATAGATTTTTGCTTCTTCTTTTTGATTTGTTCCTCATAAAATGTGTGGTTTTCTGGCAAATCATTTAGGAATGAAGTCACTAAATAATGACAGACATTGAGTTTCAGACATCATAACCTTCAGAAAAATGCATGCTAAAGCAAGATCTGTTCTATCAACTGTCTTACGTTTATATAAGAGCAGTTTTTTGTACTGTTTGTATGTTTCTCCCCAATATATTTGGCCTTGTCCAGATTTCCTGCATTAAAAGGTTGAGAGGTACGTGCAAATAAATTGCTTTATAGAATTAGGAATATCCATACCTCTCAATTGCCCCCAATTTTGGCTCAAAATGTTGCTCTACCCCTAATAATCCCTCTGCAAAATGGCAATTTTGGAAGAAAATATGGAGGGCTTACAATTATAAATAACTGTAATGATCAGAGTTCTAGATTACTTTTATTTCAGAAATGCATGCAGATGCTCTTATTTTGTCAGCTGCCCAAGTTAACAGTACTAATATTAAAAATATGTCCCTTCTTTGATAGGTTCCCAGCTGTATTGTGTGGCAATTTTGTATTTTTGCACCACATTTTTAATGTGTTTTTCATAAAATTGTGGTTTTCTGTCAAATTAGTGGCAAATCATTAAATATTGAAGTTAGAAAATAATGACAGTCATTTGACTTTCATTTTTCATACCCTTCAGAAAATTCATACTAATGCAAGACCTACTACTTTCTAAGTTTATAAGAGCAATATGTAACAATTGTCCTTATTTTTGGGCCTGTGTCCCACTTCTATGTATGGCTTTGTCCAGATTTCTTGCTCTGAGATTGAGAGGTATGAGTGTCAGAGCCATCACCGTCAGCCAGAGACATTTCAAATTGTGACATACTTGTTGCACCACACTCCCCATTGTAGTTCCTCTGGATGTGTCCAAGCAAGGCAAGGAGCAGTTATGCAGTGTAAGTGTGCAGAGCATTCCCCCATCCAAGGAAGACCACAAGCATGACCGTGGCTTTTCATATGTCCTTGATTTTGCAGAATGTTCTGGTTTTCTGTCATATTTTTATACTGTTGATTTATGCTTCTTATTATTCAGAAAATGCATGCTGTCGCAGTGCCCTGTTGCTCTGTGTTTAAGTAGCAACAACACCCACACATAACAACACTAAACCCACATATGCAGAGGCCCTTAACATTAACCTGCCCAAGCAACAAGGACCTGCGAAGCCGAAATGCAAGCAAACACCAGTCACAATCAAAGTGACACATAGCTCACAACACCGGTATGCCACCCAACAACAGCCCCTAAGGCAAGACAATGTACCCAACACTTTAGTCATAGGTGACTCTATAGTCAGGCACACTGATGTCCCACTCACCAGGCTGAACAAGGAGAAAATTACAGTCAGCTGCCTGTCGGGTGCCAGAATCTGCCACATAATGCATGCACTCAAGTCACTCCAAAACAAATACAAATATGACTCTGTCATTGTCCATACTGAAGTGAATGACTTGAGATGTACCTCCCTGGACTACATGAAAAGAGACATGGAAGAGCTCTTGGATCATGTGACCCAGGCAGGTATGACCCTAGCCCTGAGTAGCATCCTGTCTTCACCCAGAATGATACCACAGTATAAGGACAAAATGATTGACTTCAACAATTGGCTAAGCTTCTGGTGTCATACAAAGAGGATCCAGTATTTGTCTGCCTGGGAAGACATGATCGACAAACTACAATGCTTTGCCAGAGATGGTCTGCACCTGTCACCCCTGGGATTCAGGTTACTGGCTGAAGCTCTTGCCATCCCTATAGTGCCTTTTTTAGGCAAGGTTCAAAGGATAAAACCACCACCGTAACAGATACAAGCATGCAAAATATGAAGGTAATGCTACTCAATGCTAGAAGTTTAAACCTCAAAATGCACACTCTCGAGGCACTCCTAAAAATGGAGAACATCGATATCTGTGCAGTGACTGAGACCTGGTTCAAGGCTCCAGAGAGCACCCCTGCAATACCAGGCAGTTCTTACCACACTTTTCGGCCACAAAACCAAGACCGAAACACTAAAGGTGGAGGAGTGTCCATATTCACCAAGGATAGTCACACCTCCAGGCTAGTTGCCCAACACAATGCATCTGAAATTCTCCAGGTGCAACTAACACTAGGTAAGACTGCAATTCAAATTGTAGCTTGATACAGATCCCCCACCATACCCCAAGATTCTCACTACACCTTCCTAAACATACTGGAAAATATTAAGATACAACCAAGCACCCTAATACTGGGTGATTTCAACTACCCTGCCATTAATTGGGAAAACTACCCAGGTACCAACTCCTTTTCCCAATGGTTCTTGGAATTTATAAATTCCAATGCCCTGGATCAACTAATCCATTGTCCCACCAGGGGCTCCAATACCCTAGACCTGGTCATTACCAACATGGGAGGCAGATGCTCCACACCAGTGGTCACCCCCTCATTGGTCAGGTCTGACCATAAGTAAATCACCCTTGACATCCACATCCCACCCCCCACCCCCCCACCCCCCCAGTAAGGAAACCTCCTTAAAAAACTTCTCCAAAGCCAACTTCATGCTACTGAAGTCAGAAGTGACAAACTTCACAACACCCACGCAGATGGGATCTGGAAGTTCGACTGCAGAATCCTACACTGTACGAGCACATCCACTCGTGCGTGAATTGCGCCATCCCAAATAGAACCAAGATGATCTTCTCCAAAAAAAAGGAAGCCAGTCTGGTGGTCCCCTGCTATAAACTATACAACAGAAGGAAGAAACTGTTGCAGAAAAGAGGAAAATCCCAGGATGCAAAAAACTCCCTCACCAGCCTCAGTAAGAAACTGAGATCCCTCATAAAATCCTCAAAAGCTAGTTACAAAAATAAAATTGCCAAAGATTCCAAAGACAACCACAAGGCATTCTATAGTTATGTCAGGAATCTAAATGGCAATGCTCAGACCTGCTCTGAGCTACAACAGAATGGCATTAAATATACTGATCCCAAGGATATTTCCAATATCCTGGCAGATCGATTTAGTGCCAACTTCACCCCCCTCTCACCCCGTAAAGGGCCCATCTCAACACCAAAAGATTGCCAAATTTCAATAATCACAGCCACACAGGTAGAAATAGCACTCTCCAAAGCTAAGAATACAGCATCCATGGGACCAGATGACATCCCAGGCTGTGTACTACATGAACTACAAAATGAACTGGCACCCCACCTAAGTGTCCTGTTTAATCATAGCCTCACCTCAGGCTTCGTGCCCACTGAGTGGCACACAGCTACAGTTATCCTGCTCCACAAGGGAGGATCCACCTTGGATCCCGGGAACTACTGTCCCATCAGTCTGACAAGCCTGATCTGCAAGGGCATGGAACGCATTATCATGGAACTTATAAACAAAGACATTGGCAACCTTCAAACACTGGACCCCATCCAGTTTGGGTTTGTGAAGGGCCAATCTTGTCTCCTGAATCTGATTGACTACTTCGAATCAGTCTCCAGAGCTGTGGACGAGGGTAAGGCGATCCACGCAGCCTATCTGGACCTCACCAAGGCATTCAACACCATCCCCAACTCTGGAATCATAGATAAACTTACTAAGCTGGGCATAAATCCCTACATCACTTGATGGGTTGCCAACTGGCTTACTGACAGAACCTAGACTGTAAAAGTAGCAGACTCCAAATCCAGCTCCAGACAAGTGACAAGTGGAGTACCTCAGGGTTCAGTCCTGGGACCACTCTTGTTTGACATCTACTTCTCTGAAGTACAAGCCAACACTAAGGGACTCTGGCTAACAAAGTTCGCAGATGACTGCAAACTGAGAGCCATTATAGAATCCCCAAATGATGTGGATATTCTACAAAAGGGCCTTACAGAAACAGATGCCTGGTGCCAGAGCCATGGGCTCAAGCTTAATGCCAAGAAATGTATAGTTATCCCCTTTGAAAAAAAAACATGTACCCATGAACTACCACATAGGAGGCAGGACACTAAACATCGAAAGTGTGATGAGAGACTTAGGGACACAAGTGGACAGTGGTCTCACTTTCGATAACCACATCGCCACAACAGTCAGGAAATCCTTCTATGTGGCACACCTCATCACTAAGGGCTTTTCATCCAGAAAAAAAGAGGTCAGTGTCCCACTGTACTCATCCCTCATTAGACCCATTATAGAGTATAATGCCCCATTTGGTATGTACCTAACAAGACATCTGAAACAGCTGGAAAGGCCACAGAAATACCTCACTAAAAGAATCACAGGCCTAAAGCAGATGCCATATGCTGACCGTCTAAAAATGTTTTCTGCATTGATAAAGGTCTTTGGGGCCGAAACCGGTCTGCCTTATGTTTCAAAAAAGGTTGGATTCCTTTTTTTGTGCTGGCCATTTTGTGTTTTTCTATACATGGGTAGTACCACAATTTTTTCTCTTTGGATTTGTTTCATACATGGGTAGTATCCCAGGTTATATGCAGTCACACCAGCTACAGTGCACTGTTTGACAGAAATAGTTTAACACATATTGTATCATTGTGTTAATACTTTTAACAGTGCTTTTTCAAGTAAGAGTAGAATGCAGATTGTAGTACTGGAACCATACACCCCTGCATGCAAAGCTGGACTCTTGAGTACTGAGTATCTTGCTCTTGGTGTTTGAGCTATATGTTTATATGTATCTCCTATTGGATATTAATCTGATATGTTGATATTAACTGTAGACTACAATGCTTTTTGGACATCATTGAGGACTGCTGTCATGTAGTAATGGCATTCCTTTCAGCTTCAGACATGTATCTTTCAAAACATTCATCCTAATGCATACCCTGTTGGCTACTTTCTGTCTATCCATTGTACAGATGTGCTGATGTCAGGTATTGCTACAGCCATACCACTATGTAGGTACCCACATTGTATTGTGGGCCTGGACACTGCTGCTAGTTCCAACATATGGGACATTGCTTAATGTGGGCCTTGCTCCATTTCCTTGCCTGTTTTTCATTCATAGATTCATAGAGTCATACTAGGCTAACTGTCCTCTTGGGCCATTTTAAGCCTAGCCAATTACCCCATGTGAGAATCAAACCCTGCACCTTGTGTTTCTAAGGTAAGCACCTTAACCATTACGCCAGCCTCCCACCCTTGTGAAGGACATTACAGAGGTGGTGGCCTATAGATTCACATGCAGTGGGTGGCAATATATCACAGGACAGGACATGTGGAGACAGCCAACCAACATGGGGGACATAGAATCAGATTCTATGTCATCAGTGCTGTTATACACATGGTGGATTGATAGATTGGCAGGGCTTGTGTGGACATGCATTTAGTGTGTGACATCACGACTCACAGTGATACGTCTCTGACATACTTCTTCACTGGCATGTGTCACATTTGGTGTCCTTGATAAATCAGTTGTGGACTCTGGGGAATGCAGTCAGTAAATATTCACATCTATTGGTATTACCGATGTCATATTCCTCATAAAGATGTTAAAACAAACCCAGTGACATCTGCAACTGTCTCAATGTATGACAGCAGTATTTCCAATCTACCCATGTGTTTGTGCCTCTGTTCCCACCTAGTGATATAGGGCGTGATGCCAAGCTTAGTGAGTGGGGAATGTTATCAAAGGCTTTGGCCAGATCAATGTAGGCTGTATGTGTCACCTTGCCTTCATCCACAGCTGAAGACGGCCGCCAAGATGTTGACCAGGTTGAATGAGCAGGTATGACCTACCCTTCCAAAAGTAAACTGTGTGGTTTCCTGAATCTGCAGATTCCCATATCCCTGTTTATTAGGTGCATGATGATGCATTACATAGCTTCGCATAACAGACTTGTCAGGCAGTTGAGACAGTATTTCCCAGGGTCTGTAGTCACACCTCACTTGTGGAGAGGGGTGACTGTAGCAGTGCACAATTTAGTAGGGACAAAGCCTGAGATGAGGCTGTGCTTAAACAGGGCACACAGGTAAGGTGCCAGGTCACTCTGTAGTTCATGTGAAACACAGCCAGGGATATTGTCACGTCCCATAGAGGCTGTATTCTTGGCCTTGGACAGTGGTGTTTTAACCTATGCTGCAGTAATACTAGGTGCCTGGTGGTGTACTGGTATTGTGATTGATGCTTTGGCGGGGAGTGAGGGGTAATGTTTGCACTCAAGATGCAAGCCAGTATATTGGCATTATTTATTGGCTCAGTCTGGCAGGTACCATTGTTTAGTAGCACAGAACAAATCTTGGTACTGCCATGGAGATTCTTTACATAACTATGTGAGGCCTTGTGGTTGTCTTTACTATGTGCTCCAATTCTGTTCTCACAGCTAACTTTGTAGTATTTGATGAGGGATATCAACTTTTCATTGAGGCTGATAAGGGTTTATTTCCTGTCTTGGGACTTCACCTTATTACATATTGGTTCCCTCCTTCTGTTGTACAGTTTCTTTATGGTAGGGGACCACCAGATCAACTTCCTTATTTTGGAGGTGAGGATTCTGGTTGTATTGGGTAAGGTGGTATCCATACATTTGTGTGTGTGTTCATAGTGCATTGTTGTTTGATTCAGCTGTCATGCGACTAGTCTCCATTTGCATGGCTGCTGTGAGGTTAGCCGCCTCCGATTTTATGAGGCCATAGTTCGCTTTGGAAATGCTTTTCATAATGGTTACCTGTGCAGGGGGGTAGGAGGGCTGTGGATTTCCAAAGGTGATTAATTTGTGTTCTGATATAACAAGGGAGGAGTTGACTATTGGTGTAGAGAAACAGTCGCCCATGTTAGGAAGGACCAAGTCGATGTGATGGGCATGTGCATTGGTACATGAGTAGCTTTCCCAGTTGCTGGTAGGGTAGTTAAAGTAAACCAGTATGATAGTGTCAGGTTGGACACTAATATTCTCCAGGGTGTTTATGGACATGGACTGTGAGTTTTGGGACATGTATAGGGACCTATAGCAGGCTGCAACCTGAACCACTGTCTTTCCCAATGTCAGCTATGCCTGCAGGATCTGTAATGCATAATGTTGGTCTACCACTCTGGAGGTGTGTGCATCATTTATGAATATGAAAATACCACCACCTTTGGAGCTTTAGTCCACGTTCTTCAGCCAAATGTTGTAGAATTAATTATAGGCTGGTACTGCAGGGGTGCTTCCTGCTGCCTTTCAACAGGTCTCTGTTACAGCACAGATGTCATTGTTCCCCATTTTAAGGAATACTTCCAGTGAGTGCATTTTCAGATTTAGTGTACAGCAGCATGACCCTCTGATTGCATGTCTTTGTAGCTGTCATATATTTCTGTATACATATATGTATGTATGTATTTATTCACCTTTCTATATATATGTATGCATGCATAATATGTATAGATTTCTCCACATATATGCTTCTCCATGCATATATACATGTAAATAATAACTACATGACTGATTCTACAGACTCCTTTCCCTGCTGTTGGATAACTGTACTAACTAATATGTTTGGAATGTCATCACTATTTTGTAGGGCTCAGATGATGTAATGGTACATTGCTTTGATCATAGTTTACAAGGCCCTGGGACAAGGACTTGGCAGGCCTTATTATTTTGTTGCAAGGCAGAACAGTTCTGCTGTGGAGGGAAGGATAAGGGCAATAATTACAAGAGGTCCCTAGTTTGGGCCCCTTCACCCACATTTATACAGCCTTTGGTCAGATTTGTTGCAGTAAGAGGTTCAGAGCATGGATCTGATGTCCAACTGCACTACACACACACACACACACACACACACACACATATATATATATATATATATATATATATATATATATATATATATATATACAGATATATATATATCTACACACACACACACACACACACACATATATATATATATATATATATATATATATATATATATGTATACACACACACACACACACACACACGTATATATATATATATATATATATATATATATATATATATATATATATGTACATACATATATATATATATATATATACACACATTTTCCCTACTGTTGAATGATTGTGCTGCATGATATGTCTGAAAAAACATCAGACATATCTACAGCTCAGATGGCTTAGTGGTAAATTCCTGTGACTATGGTGTGCAGGGTCCTGGGTTCAAGTCTTGCAAGGGCTGATTATTTTGTTGCTGGGCAGGACAGGGACTGTTGGATACGGAGTGATTAAGGCACTTTTAAGCAGTTGTAAGCAGGTTTGCATGGCGGTAAGCAGTGTTAACTTCTGGTTAAATATGCTTACAGACAGCCTTAAAAGTGCTTCATCTGTGTAGGCACTGCTTAGCACCACACAAACAGGCTTAATTCCACTTTCTACTGCTTAAAACAGCTTACTCCCACACCAGTTTCTTTAAAAGAAAAAAGGGGTGATAGGAAAGTGATGAAAAAGGGGGCATGCAGAGAGAAAGACAATAAAGAAAGTAGCTAGGGATGTGCAGAACGGTTGTAGGGGAGGTCCACAGCTGCCCATTTCTTCAACAGCAAAACCTGTGCATATATACTAAATGTGGAGGCATATTTGGACATTCAAACCTCTGTGAGAGGGCTGAGGACAACAATAATTTGTTGTGAAGCCAATTTGACCAGATTACATGTGTCCAGTGGACATGTGTGCAATATAGACAGCTATGTATGGCACGAAATTTTTTTAGGGAACAGATTTCCCTTTTTTTTAAGGTGAGAGTGGGATGTTGGGAAAGGATAGTAGGTATATTTGAGGAGGTAGGTTGGGTAGGAGGACAGACAAGACAGCATACATGGGTGGTGTATGACACATGTGGGGGGTAATCACCTTGGATGGGGAGAGGTGCTTGGTAATCGGAAGCCCACAAGCCCTCAAATTGATACAGTGGGACTGAGGTCCCCACCCAGGGGCAGTCACCACTGCACCTTCACGGCCCCAAAGGTGGCTGTGCTGGGGGCTGAGCAGGAAGGGCAGGCTGACCCTCTAACTGCACCACATGGCCCTCAAGCTGGCATAGCAGATCTCCAAATTCCTTGCGGAGCTCGCTATTCACCAGACCCTGGACCTGGCTTTGGGTGACAGGATCCTATCCCCTGAGGCGGTTCCATCCAAAGGAGGTGCAGGACCAGCAAACGAGGAGGTCCCGGGGTGGGTCCCAGATGTGCTGTAGCCCAGTGCCATGGCCAGATGAGGCAGGAGAGGTGGATCCGCTGGGATCGGCCTTCCCTGATGTGCTATGGTGTTGCAGTTTTAGAACATATGTTGGTTAGTAATGGTTACCACATTCCAGGATTAGTTAAAACAGCATGCATGAGTATTCCCATTAACCCAATATAACATATTTGGAACATTTGCATATCAAACAGAACACATGCATATATGGAACCACAGTGGGCATTACACCAGCATGCAGATTACATTGATATTAACAGGCCACCAATGATGGTATTTAAACAAGGAACATTAACTGGAATAAATTTCAATGTTTTTAGAACAACAGGGCACATTTCCCAACAGTAGGTTTGGTGGAAAACACACCCATTCATTTATGTGTTTACATTATTGGTGAAGATATGGTGGGGGAGAGAGAGAGAGATGTCAGTTAACAAATGTAGATTCTTGCAGTGGTCACAGCTTTAATGATCATTGCTCTACTCATTACTCTACAGTATTATTACAACTATAGCTTTGGGTTGGGCAGTGGTATATTTGTAGTGGTGACTGCCCTTGGGTGGGGACCTCAGTCCCACTGTATCAGTTTGGGGGCTCGTGGGCTTCTGATTACCAAGCACCCCTCCCCATCCAAACCTTCTTATAGTTGCTTTGAACTTTCTCTTACCTGATAGATCTGTGGAGGGAATGTTTGTTAATACTACATGACTGTTTCTACCCATATTCCCATAATCAGGGTTACATATGTGCACTCATACTGTGTGTGTGTGTGTGTGTGTGTGTGTGTGTGTGTGTGTGTGTGTGTGTGTGTGTGTGTGTGTGTGTGCGTGCGCGCACGTGCATGTGTGTGCTACTGACACACACTGCCTTGATTTCTGTCACCCTGGTTGTTGTTAGCAGGGACCTGTAGCTGTGACAGAATGACACTTTTAAATATTTCTTGGGGGAGACCAATTGGTGTATGTACTTATCTTGCTGTCATTTGCAGCCTTGGGGTTGGACCATGGGTGCTGGACACAGTATAACTACAGTCTTCTTATAGCTACTTTATACCTTCTCTTACCTGGGAGACCTGTGGAGGGAATGTTTGTTAATACTACCTGACTGTTTCTACACATTTTCACAAAATCCTAGTTGAAATTATGCATATAACTTACTACCACTCCCGGGATTTGAACCATGGCTGTTTCTGCTAAAAATATGACAAGTGTGTGTTTCATCACAGGGAGCTATTGAGACACTGCTATCTCTTCCTTGAATGATTTCTTTCTCATTCTCTCTTTGTTGTACAGTCAGACTTTGTATTCACAGCATTACATACCTGTTCACATAGCAAGTGTGGAAAACAGTGGTTAACACAACATTACTATTCAGATATCAGATATTGGTGCATGACATTTGTAATATCAGTTAATCTTGTGTGTTATAGAGGCACTAACTTTGTCAGATGAGACTTGAATGTTTAATGCTTTCATAGCTATAGTTGCTATCCATAACCTGTACACATTTCAAATCATACCATACCAAAGTAAACACAATCAGTCCAGGGTTTAGATTTTTATTCACAGGCAATTACATTTTATTAATATATGACCTGTATGAGACTATTACTTTAATATTGTTAGCTTTATTCAGTTTAAACCATACCCAGTTTTAATAATGCTAGGTGACATTTTACTCCTT
Source organism: Protopterus annectens (assembly GCF_019279795.1). Taxonomy (NCBI): domain Eukaryota; kingdom Metazoa; phylum Chordata; order Ceratodontiformes; family Protopteridae; genus Protopterus; species Protopterus annectens. The sequence continues at coordinate 534,368,911 of NC_056751.1, read as the reverse complement.
TATATTTATTTGGTAGATATAGTACAAGCTAGATTGTTACTCACTAGTCTCGCAATGCAGCCTTTGCAACCTACTGGCATGGGCTTCCTGGTTCGCAACCCACTCAGCTGAAGCTGTAATGAAGATAGAGAAACATATATGCATACTTATCCATCACATACACAGGCTGGACTTTGGTAAACAGTTATTGCTATGAATACTTACACACTGCTGGGACATCACCCCTCTGTCTTGCTTCTTGGACCCACAGTTTCAAGAGCTCCCTCTTCCTCCGCTTCAAGTCAGCATAGTGGTGCTGGACCTGCTCACCAGTCCGAGGGATACCAGTGGCACTGGTGAGATCACGGGTGAGACTTTCCCAGGCTTCCTCTTTGTATTGGGAGCCCTGGTACTGGTCCTGAAGCAGTCTCACTTCATGTTGTTTTACGAGGAGTCCTACCATGACCTTGGACTCCTGTATGCCCCAGCACTGAGCACTAAAGTGCATGCCTTCACCATCACCTGCCATTCTGCCTCCAGTGGGGAGCTACAACCAGTTATGAGCTGTATTCCCACCTGTAAGGTTTAAATAGGGCTATTTTCCTATACCGTGATTGGACAGTTTTAAAATTGCTGAGCTAAGCTAAGCTAAGCACCTGGCATAAATACTTAGCAAGGCTGCCCATTGCTTAAGAGGGTAGATGCTAAGCCCTGCTTACCAGTGTGCAAATCTGCTTGGATATGCTAAATATTGTTTAAACTTTTAATTTCAGAGACACCTCACATTTGCAGCTGCCACACTACCCTGGTTAACATATACATAATATATTCACTACTTATTTATTAAAAATACATTTTGGATGTGTTTCAAATATGAAAATGTATGGCCTGCTATGGGGCTTGAACTGTGCCTGACTGCATGCTAGGTGAATGCTCTAACCACTACGCTATTCCATTTTCACTTTTTTCTGTGTATAGTTCTGCTTAGCTTCTTTTGAAGTTTAAACGCTGCTATGCATAGCTGCGCGATGGGCAAACCCACGCAGCTATGCCTAAACATTATTCTGGACTAATAAAAAAAATAAATCAAAACCTTTAATTTAATTTTTGACTTTGTTGAGTTGGGAGGTGTGCATTTCAGACTTCTTACCCTTCAGATGATCCATGCTGATGCAAAACGTGTTATTCTATCAACTTTCTAAGTTTGTACTAGCAATATTTAAAAGTTATCTCCCTTTCTCCAGATTTCTTACTCTAATGGGTTGGGAGGTGTGAGTTTTAGACTTCATACCCTTTGGATGATTCATGCTAATGCAAAACCTGTTATTCTATCAACTTTCTAAGTTTGTACTAGCAATATTTAAAAGTTGTCCCCTTTCTCCAGATTTCTTACTCTAATGGGTTGAGAGGTGTGACGAGCAATCTCTCACTCATTTTAAATTTCCGTACGGCAATTCTGGTGTGCAAGGGTATGTGTATTGTGAGAGCACTGCTCTCAGACACACCCCCTGCACTCATACACAGAACCATGTCCGTATTACAGTACGGCAGCACGCCTTCATGAATATGCGTGGTGCACTGCCATGCTGTACAGGAATGGTCCCTTCCATGCAGGAATAAGCTATTCCTGCACAGAAGTTTGCTGAATCCCAGGGAAAGAGGCTTGAAACTGTTTTCCACTGTCTTCATTTCAGGTTGGAAGAGAATTTACACTGACTGACAGCTGCCTCCAATGTAGCCATGCCTTTCATAGCAAAACATAGCAATTAGTTCAGTCAGTGGTTCAAAGGCAGTTGCCACCTCTTTTGACAAATTTACATAAGCAGCATCATAGTGTTGAAATGCTAAGCTTTAAACTTTGAATTTTCATAACACTTTACATTTTAAGATGACTTAAATGTAGTATCAAAGATGCCTGTGACATTTAGATAAAAGTCATAAAATATTTTTTCTTGTAAATGATCAACACATTTACCATTTTCCAACCATCCCACCCCAATAAAACAAAATTGCCCAAATCAGGACTTCTTTACAGGAAATCTGATAGGTGGTAGCCCTATCGTCTAGGTGCACTGATACTGTTTATAAGAAAGTATTTTATGCCTTCTTGTGACATCTTTCCAGAGGAGGATGCATATCTGGTGCACAGAGACATATGTCATTGACTTTGAGTTAGTTCTTACGCAAGTGGAGTGCATGAGCTTTTCCTAGTCAACAAGGAAATGTCACAATTGACAGCAACCACGATATACCGCTGAATTCAACTTACATGTGCTATGTGTCCTTCCATTAAAATATTAGGGAGGGAAATCCAAAGCACTTTAACTATCTTTCTCTCTATATAAATAAATGAAAATAAAAATCTTTCCACTGCTGACACTAGTGAACAGAATTGCTTTCAAATCCTTTACTTTCTAGGATCTGCTGTCACTTAACACATGAAAATGAATGATCCCTCGGAGCAGTGACAGTTTTGATACCTGAGGGAAGAGTGTGGGAGTGGGATGATCAATTCATCTTGAACTACAAAAAAAGATACTTTGAACAAAGGCCTGCAATTTAGCTACTTTTTGGTTCCAGTTGTATAATTCCTTAGTATACTATAAAACAAGCCCTGAGATACACACAGTGTGGGCCAATCAAGAAATAAAAGAAGCAATCCTGTTACAGAAGGTATATAAGATTACAGTGACTGCCACTAATCCCATTATGTTAATGGCATGGGAATACAGCACTACTTCCTTATGTCTAGCATGACTGATATAAAGCAGACTTGAAATGGATGATGGGAAAGAGAAAGACTTGAAGAAAAACAGCATCACATAGATATGTCAATCTGCATTAGCAGTCATTTTGCAGAAAATGTATTAAAATTTTATAAGAAGCAGTCAGAGTGATTTTGAGGTGTTAAAATAGCTCAGAAAATGTTGATAGAGTAAAAAAAAATTGTTTTAGTTCTAAGGTAGAGTTTACCCTTAGAGTATTCACTTAACTGACAGCATTCCTCAGCTGTGGAACTGAAGAGATTAAAGACTGCTTGGTAAGCCAGGAAGTTCAGTGTAATTAAACATGATATTTACTCACTAAAGACAACAAATGTCAATTCAATGTAGCTTGCATGAAATAACAAGGCAAAATAAGAATAAACTCTAGTATATACAGAAGGATGCTCTAGGATTAATATACCAGAGTGACGCATGTGTATGCATTTCAGACAAGGGGCCTTCAGAACTGCACATTGAAAACAAAGTTGAGCCCTGTAATGTTTTCATATTAGTAATAGTATGATTATGTGGAAACTAGGACTGCATGGTAGGTGAGTGGGAAGGCATACCTCTCAAATGTTCAGATTTTGGCCTCCTATTTTTGGTCTATTCCTTATACATTTTTGGTTTTCCGGCAATTTATTGGCAAATCATTGGGGATGGAAAACAGAAAATAATGGCAGACATTAGAGTTTCAGACTTCGTACCCTTCAGAAAATTAATGTTAATGGAAAGCCTGTTATTCTATCAACTTTCTAAGAGCTTCTTCTTCTTCTTTCGGCTTTTCCCGGTTAGGGGTTGCCACAGCGGAACACCTGTCCGCTCATGACTGGCAGTGGAGTTTTACAGTGTGGAGTTGCCAGCCCAGCACCCAGCCTTCCACAGAAGGTACACACATGCACATACTCACACCTAGGGCCAATTTGGAGTATCCAATCCACCTACAGCATGTCTTTGGGATGTGGGAGGAAACTGGGGCACCCAGAAGAATCCCACGTGACCACAGGGAGGACATGTAGACTCCACACAGAAGGCACCCCAGCTGAGGATTGAACCAGAGAACCTCTTGCTGTGAGGCGGCGGTACTAACCACTGCACCACCACGGCTGCCCTTTCTAAGTTTATAAGAGTAATATTTAAAAATTGTTCCTTTTTGGTCCTTTGTCCCCCATTTCTGTGGCCTTGTCCAGATTTCTTCCTTTAAGAGGTTGAGAGTTATGGAAGAGGGGGTTTATACCACTTGCATGTATGTTGGGGACAGAACTACATAGAGCATGTATCTCTGCTAATCATGCTATCTATGGAGATTGATGGGTTTATGGAAACTTTTGTTCTCAGATGTCCCATTTTTTATATACTATCCCCTTCCAGTCTATGATTTGGCATGAAGTCAAATAAAGTTTTTGTTATTGTCCCTACATCCTCATGTATTGGATGCAAGGACAATAACAGAAACTTCGATGTATACTCGACATTTTACATGGCATCCACTTTAGTCTCTCTTTAGGTACCTTCCCATGCAGAAAAAAACAGTAGTTTGCTACCTCTGAGTTATCTGTATACTTTCTGCGCCATAGTGTTGTTGTTTACAGAGCTACATACACAGCAGTACTTGAGATAACCTTAAGATTATTAATTGTCTATTAATCACAAGCTATTTGTTGTCTGTAATAAACATGGGACTCTCAAATATTCCCCATTCTGGCACTTTTATTTTTCAAGACACACAAAGTGTAATCATGAAATCAGCTAAAGTCTCTTACCTTATTCCCTTTCTTTCTGTTCATTTTAAAATTTCAATGTATCAACCTCAGATACAAACTAAACTCTCCCATAAGCCAATATAAGCATTCTTCTTCAGCCCTCACCCCAACCTGTGACTAAATTTAGTTCAAGTTGACCTTTCCTCAATTGTTTTGATTCTCCACAGAAAAGATGTTCTGCTTTTGATTTATTTATCTTTAATTAATAATCTTTCTTCTAGATTAATTTCACTTTAGGCAGTTATTAATCTCTCTCTCTCACACCTTTTTTCTGTTTTTGCTAGGTGCATTTTTTAATTTTGGCAATTCATAGACTCATAGCTTTCATCAAATAACTTTGTTTTACACTTACTTTTTTGTAAAGTTCAGGACCTGTTTAGGGGGAGACCAGCAAGCTGCTGCAAAATTTTGCAGATTTTCCTTGCCTATGACCTGTAAGATCATTATTGTTTTCTTCTGCTTACTTATGTTGGAGCTGTGATTCTTGCAAGGACTATGCCTAATTACTGCATTTGGGTGTGAAATCACCTCAGTCTGTATGAGTCCCATTCTTTTAAGTGTGAGTTTCAAACTTCACCAATCAACTTGGTGGATTTAATCCTGATGAGTGGGACTTGAGATATTTTGAGCAGGATGGCTGAAGTATGCTGACAACCTTTCATTGAAGTAGTATTTCTAAAAAGAAGAGGAAGAAATTTGTTTTGTACAGTTCCAGTTGCATCTCTTTTTCCATGGCTGTGAATGACTGGAGATGGTATATATAATGTCACAGATTATAACAAGGGAGTAAAGGGGGGATTTTGAATTGTTTGTTTTATTTTTTTGTAGTATATAAGTAATTAATTGGTTGGCCATAACGGTAGTTTGTGTCCACATCTGTACTGTGTGAGTTTGTGCTTTTGCTCTTATTTTGTTTAGTGAAGATCTGGTTTTCTTCTTCTTTTGTTTGATTTAACAATTTTGGTAGGTTTAGTGGCAGTTTGTACCCATGTTCAAATCTGTATAAGGGGGCATCCTGCTTTCTCTTCTTTTCCCACCCTCCAATTGTTTGCTTCCATTGGACCTGCCCAATGGCTCAGACACACTGTTAGTCCATTAGGTCCATCACTTAGTAAAATAATCCAGACCCAAAAAAGTTCTGGATGGCACAAGGCGGTCTGGGTCTGAAGTGGAAGTATATAGAAATAGGTTTTAGTCTTGAGTGAGTTAACTGAATGGTTGCATAGTTATCACCACCAGCAACCTGTATGCCTGTCCTTTGGCATAAGGCCATAAATGCTTACAACAAAAAGACTATAGACCCACAAAAGCTTTATTGTACTTTAATGCCCTGGATAAGCCTTCAAAGGAATTAACAAACACATGAAAACAATTTTTAATCAATCAACCAATTGAAAAACATTATCAGTACAATAATTAACTAAATTAAATACTTCCAATTACATTCTACATTCAAACCCTGAGGTAACCGTGTACCATACTTTAAAATATATACAGTCTCTTTATACAACAAATTTTCTTTAAGTATATTATCTTCACCAACGTAGATCAGAACATAGGTACGTTGTCTTCATCAACTTAGATCAGAACATAGGTACGTTGTCTTCACCAACGTAGATCAGAACATAGGTACGTTGTCTTCACCAACGTAGATCAGAACATAGGTACGTTGTCTTCACCAACGTAGATCAGAACATAGGTACGTTGTCTTCACCAACGTAGATCAGAACATAGGTACGTTGTCTTCACCAACGTAGATCAGAACATAGGTACGTTGTCTTCACCAACGTAGATCAGAACATAGGTACGTTGTCTTCACCAACGTAGATCAGAACATAGGTACGTTGTCTTCACCAACTTAGATCAGAACATAGGTACGTTGTCTTCACCAACGTAGATCAGAACATAGGTACGTTGTCTTCACCAATGTAGATCAGAACATAGGTACGTTGTCTTCACCAACGTAGATCAAAACATAGGTACGTTGTCTTCACCAACGTAGATCAGAACATAGGTACGTTGTCTTCACCAACGTAGATCAGAACATAGGTACGTTGTCTTCACCAACGTAGATCAGAACATAGGTACGTTGTCTTCACCAACTTAGATCCGAACGTAGGTCATAAAAAGCAGCAGGTGATTTCCTTCCTTTCTTCCAAAGCAGACCAGCTTTAGATCAAATAGAGTGGCCAACCTTCTCCTATTAAGCACTTCAGTCAGTAATGTCCCCAAACTCCACACAGTGCCACCTGCTTTTCGAAGGTTCAACCACAACCACCATATGCTTGGCAGACACATACCTGTGAGTGTAACAGCTACTGCTAGGTGTCTCTCAAACCATACTTTCCTCTTCCTAGACTGGAAGAGCAGAAGCTGGACAAAGATTCCTATCCTCCTGGCTCAGCTTCTCTAACACCCATACACAAAGGTCATCTGGGTTACAATTTAGACTTCAACTATCTACACTATAAAGCAAGAGGGATTGTGTTTTTTTATGTTTATCTCTGTATGCAGAATGAATATCTCTTTGCTTATTTAGACTGACAGGGTTTGTATTGGGATGTCAGGTATTAAATTTATCTCTGGTAGCTTTCATGGTGGCCATGAGAAATGGAGTTGTCTCTTAATGAGATGGGTTGAATCTCTATGTTCAACATTTTCAGCTTTGAGGCACTCCAACAGCTGCCAGTGTTATTACAGTATAAGTTGTCAGCATAGCAATATTTTTAGCGGTCACATTTGCAGAAAACATACCTCTCATCTAAGATCTAACCCTGATTCCCTAGAAATCCTTGATTTTGCATAATATGTTTGACCTGACCCCTTATAAAAATGTTGATTTTCTGGATAAATTACTGAATATTACAGTTAAACAATAATGTCAGACATTACAGTTTCATACTTATTCAGAAAATGCATGCCGATACAAAACCTACTGTTCTATTAACTTTTTAAGTGAACTAGTGCAATATTTAAAATTTGCCACTTATTTTAGGCCTTTATCCACTTCATGCTTCTCAACTTCTTAGCACAGGAATTCTAGACAAAACCAAAAATAATGGGAGGACACAAGGGTCAAAATAGAGGCAAATGTTAAATACTGCTGTTATAAACTTAGAGGGTTGATAGAAGAACATGCTTTGTATTAGCGCACATTTTCTGAAAGGCATTAAATCTGGCACTCAAATGTCTGTCATTATTTAGTTCACAGGTTCATAGATTCATAGGTGTTTACTAGGCTAATGACCACACGTGCCTTTTTAAGCCTAGCCATGCATCCCAAATCTCTGACAAGTTCTGATACCCTTGATAAGTGTAAGCATGGGCCTGGGAGATGAAACATTTGCAGGTTACCTGTGTCCATTAGAGACACAGGTGCCAAACCAGGGATGAATTTCCACTTTCCCATCCAATTCTCCAAGTTGCACTTGAATTGGGTTATGGAGGAACTCTGCTTCACATGGATGGGGAGCCTGTTCCATAGACAGTGTAGTCTCTGGGATACATATGTATCTGTCCAGCAGGTCCTATTTATATCACAGGCAAGGTTTAAGTCTTTAGAACAGGTAATTTTGGTGCTGTTTGTTTTGTGGATATGCAGGAGGTCCATCGGAGTGGGGACTGATAATGCCCTGTATGTCAGGCATAGATCTCCCCTCAAAAGCCTGTAAGAGACAAAATACAGGGATAGGGCCTTGAGGCAGTCTGCATAGGACATTTTACTTACACCCTGTATTCCTTTAGTGAGGAACCTCTGTAAACATTCCAATTGTTGGATATGCCTTGTTAGGTACATACCAAGGGGGCACTGTACTCGATGATAGGCCTGATGAATGCTGAATACAGTGGAACAATTACTTCCTTGGACTAAGATGCCATACCTTTGTTTATAAGTTATGCAACATAGAATGATTTACTCACCACTGTAGACACGTGGTAGTCAAAGGCTAGATTATTATATGTGTGTGTCCCTAGGTCCCTGACTACTGTCAGCTCTAAGGGGCATGTTGTAAATATGATAGTTACCATGGATGGATGACTTTCCAGAGGATACTAGTATTCATTTTTGGGCATTTAGTTTTAGTCCATGGCTCTGACACCAGTTGTTTGTCTGTGTCAGCCCCTCTTGGAGAAAGTACAGTTGTGTACACTTACCATAAATGTAGATGTTTGAGTGTATTCACTGTTGCAGTCATCACACTTGGGTAATCTGCCTGCAGGTAGCCGTCAATCGGGCCGAATACCAGACACTTAGTATTTCTGTGTCGGATGCTGTAGCTCTAGGAATGATGACAGGTCGTCAGGGGTATAAAAACAGGCAGCCAACACCATTACATCAGTTTTTCATGCCCCAAATGTCAGCAGCCCCCCAAATAGGGAGTTAAGTTATGGTATGGAAAACACCACCAGTAAAAAGTAAATAGCAATATCAATACCCCAGAGGGGGTGAGTAGTATGCATAGAGAGGAGCTGGAGGGAGGAAAACCAGGACTGCAACAGTGAATACACTCGAACATCTACATTTATGGTAAGTGTACACAACTGTACTGTGTTCTTCGTGTTTTACTGTTGCAGTCATCACACTTGGGTTATCTGCCTGCAGGTATCCCTCAGTCGGCCCGAATACCAGAGTCTTGGGATTTCTGCGTCGGATGCTGTCACTTCTTCCATGACGTCAGGGGTATAAAATATGCAGCTGACGCCATTACATCAGTTTTTCTTACCCCAGATGTTGGGAGCCCCCAAATAGGAAGCAATTACATGGTGTGGAACACCCCCAGTAAAAAGTAAATACCATTGTTATAAAATATGGCCAAAAAAATGATAGGCAGAAAGTATAGAGAAGTCAGGGGCCTGGAGGGAGGGAAACCAGGACTGCAACAGTGAATACACTCGAACATCTGCATTTATGGTAAGTGTACACAACTGTACTGTGTTCTTCGTGTTTTACTGTTGCAGTCATCACACTTGGGTGGATTCCCAAAGCTGAAGAAGGATGGAGGCAGTCAAGATGAGTTAGGGCTGGCTAATATGCCTTGCAGGACTGCTGTAGCAAAACCTGCCTGGATTTGGAAAGGATAGGCAGGTGGTAATGTTTGGTGAAGGTGTGTACAGAACTCCAGATAACAGCTTCCAGGTGGTAGGGACTCCCCTGAGAAATGCTGTAGAGGTAGATGCAGCCCTAGTGAAATGTGTTCTGACCCCCTGAGTGGTTGGTTTCCCATGGTGCTTGTAGCAGAAATGGATGCTATATGCTATCCAGTTGGAAATAGTTTGTTTTGAAATGGGCTTGCCCTCTGCCCTTGTTACAAAGCTGACTAATAACTGGTCAGATTTTCTGAAGGGCTTAGTCCTATCAAGTTAGAATCTGAGCTATATGTGCACATCCAAGGAGTGCAGGATCCTTTCCCCTTTATTTTGAGGATTAGGGAAGAAGGTAGGCAAATGGATGGATTGGATGAGAGACACACTGGGCACCACTTTAGGCATAAAGGAAGGGTTATATTCCTGAGGGAAACCCTGTCAGCATGGAAAATAATGAAGGGTTCCACAGCCATAAGTGCTTGTAGTTCAGACACTCTTCTAGCTGAAGTGATGGCTAGAAGCGAGGCTGTTTTCCAAGAGAGGAATTTTAACTCTGCTGATGCAGCAGGTTCAAAGGGTGGAAGCGTGAGCTTTTCCAGTACAAAGCTAAGGTCCCAAGCAGAGGTGGGTGCTCTCCTTGGTGGCCTTAAGTTGTTTGCCCCTCTCAGGAACTGTTTGACAACAGGGTGCAAGAAGAGAGGTGGCTCAGTGTTGTAATGAGACAAAATGGCTGAGGTATGTATCTTAATGGAGAAGGACAGACCTTTGTGGAGTAGATCTGCTAAGTAATCCAGGATCAGGATCAGGGGCAGGGAGGGTAGCGATCTGTCCTCTCCTTTAGATTGAACCCAGGAGCAGTACCTTTTCCACTTATCAGCATAGGATTTTCTTGTACTGGGTCTTCTGGCCTCAAGAATGACATCCAGCACCTGCTTGCTTAGGGTTGCAAGGAGAGAATTCAAGGAATAAACCAGGCTGCAAGATTTAGGGTTTGCAGTTGTGGAATCAAAATCTGTCCCACCTGCTGAGAGAGCAGGGTTGGGGTCAGGTGTAGGCGCCAGGGTGGCACCGGTGTCAGACTTCACAGGAGTGGATACCGGTGCTGACGTGGCCAGTTCAGGTCAATCAGAATTGTCCTTGGCCTGTCTTGTTTTATCTTGAGTAATACCCTTGAGAGAAGGGGCAGAGGGGAAAAGCCATAGATTGAGAGATTTTCCCACTGAAAAGATAGGGCATCCACTTTCCAGGCCCTAATGTGAGGAATCTTGGTGCAGAATTTGCTGAGCTGGAGGTTGTAGGGGGAAGCAAAGAGATCCATCTCTGGGGCCCCCCATTTCTGAATCAGAAAGTTGAAGATGCTGTGCTCCATTTGCCACTAATGTGGGTCTAGGAGATTTCTGCTTAAGTCGTCTGCCAGTGAGTTTTGTTTGCCTGGCAGGAACTGAGCTTGTAGATGGACTTGAATGTCCAAGGCCTTATTTCACAGGGCCATGGCTAACCTGCAGAGTGGGTAGGAATGGGTTCCCCCATGCTTGTTGATGTACCACATAACTGTGGTGTTGTCTGTTTTTATTAGCAGTTGTCCTGGAAAGAGTAGGGATCTGAAAGCTGTCAGGGCATACTGTACAGCTAGCATCTCTTTTTGGTTGATGTGCAGATGAATTTGACTTGGGCTCCAGTGGCACTGAATACATTTTCTGTCTATGTGTGCCCCCCAGACATAGTCTGATGCATCTGTGGTTAGGGTCTGGACTGCATGGGGTTGAGTAAATGGCAGTCCCTTGTTGTGGTAGCATGCTTCTGCCCACCAAAGGAACTCTGTCCTTAGACAGGGTATGATAGGAATGACTGTTTCCAGGTCCTAAGAATGTTGGTACCAAAGTCTTTTTAAGTACCATTGAGGTTTCCTCATATGCAGTCTTGCATATGGAATTAGCAGTATACATGAGGCCATGAACCGTAGGGCTTGCAGTATTATTCTTGCAGATAGCTGGGTTCTGGTGGCCATTTGTCTGAAGTAGTTTATCAGATAAACGTGTTTTTCTGAAGTGAGGAATACCATCTGGGAATCTGTGCCCAAGCTTGTTCCCAGGAATATAATCTTTTGACTGGGTACCAGTTTTTGATTTATTTTCATTGATGGTGTACCCCAAGGAAGTGAGAAGGTTTTTTACAAATGTCAGGTGCTGCAGCAGCAGTTCCTGACTGTCCACCTGAATCAGGCTGTCATCCAAGTACAGGTAAATTTGGATATTTCTCTGCCTGCAGAATGCAATGGCTGGAGCCAGGCATTTAGTGAATACCCTGGGTGCAGTAGATAAGCCAAAGGGAAGTGCAGAGACCTGAAAATGCATAGATCCTGCCCTGAAACGTAGATACTTCCTGCATGACCCCCTTATGGGGATGTGCATATAGGCTTGTTTTAAGTCTAGGGTGACTAACCAGGCATCCTTGGCTAACATAGGAAGAAGCTGTTGCAGGGTAAGCATTTTGAATTTTGGTACCACCAGGAAAGTGTTGAGAATTGGAAGATCCAGGATTGGGTGCCAAGAGCCCTCTTTCCTGGGTGCCAGGAAGAGTCTGGAGTAGAATCCTTGACCCCTCTGTTCTACTGGAACCATCTGAATAGCTCTGATATTGAGCAAGGAAAAAACTTAGTTTTGAGCTTCTGCCCACTGGTTTGGAGGAAGGTCTGGAAACCCTCTTGGGGTTGGCAGTGAATGGAATAAAATTTGTACCCCTGGGATACAATGTTGAGGATCCACCGTTTCTGAATGATGGACATCCTGTTTTTTGCATAAAGATCAAGTTTTCCTCCTTGGGGCACAAGCAATGGGGTAGGGCAGGGAAGTGGGTTAAAGAAGTAATTGTGAGCTTTTTCAGTAAGGAGGTGGCTTAGCACTCCCTGCTTTAGGGATGGGGGCACTCCATTGCTTAGATCTCTACATACACTGAGACTGTAGTCTGGGTGGTCTGTTTCCCCTGGGTCTGGCATGAGAAGGCCTGGAGGGGGCTGGAAATGACCAATGTTTGGATGGGCAATGCCTACTGAATCTAGGGGGTTGGACATGTAAGACTTCTTTAACAGTCTGCATAGACTTAGCTTTTTCTTCCATCTTTTTAAGAACTTCTTCTGCTTTGGTGCCAGATAAACAGTCCTTATTGAAAGGAGCATCTAGTAACTTTGATTTGACATGGTCCGGCAAGGTCTGCTCCTTCAGCCAAGCATGTCTTCTCAGTACAGAGCCAGTCACTGCTGCCCAGCAAGATGCCTCTAGGGCATCAAAGCCACACTGCAAAGTATGCTTACTGACTTGGCTTGCAGAGTGCGTAAGCTCCTGCAATTCTTCATTTTCTGCACAGTCTGAAAAGGTTGCCACTTTTTGATTAATCATTTCTATAATATGTTGCTGGTACTTCAGCATGTGAAACTGACAATTCAGTGCCCTAATAGCAAGAGTTGTAGAGGTATATACCTTCTTACTTCATCTGTCCAAAGCTCTGGAATTCCTGTCTGAAGGGGAAGGGATTCTTGGCTGTAGTAGCCTTGATAACTTTAGGCCCCTGGGAAATGATCTCTGGGTCAGCAGTAGGATTCTTGAAAACAAATTTGTGAGTGTCAGGTACTCTGTAGTACCTGTCTGGTTTCCTATGGGCAGGAGTTAAAGTATCTGGAGTAAGACTGAATTCCATAAAAACATCTACAACATCCAGGACAGGGGGTATTGCTAAAGGCCTGTGCTGAGGCAACTCCAGAAATTCTCTGTCTCTTTTTGGACTCAGGATAGTCTTGGCATTCCCAGTGGAAATGCTCTCTTAAAGTATGCATGGTTTCCCTAAAAGAAAAATCCTGTGGAGGGGAGGCAGAGGGAATGGATTCCTCTGCATCTGAATCCTCATAGGCAGATAAGGGCATGTCTTCATAATCAGAAATCTGAGTCATCAGACTCCTGGTCTGTAGAAGTTGAAGGGGACTGAATTCTTTGTCTCTTTGAAGGGGAAGGCTGACTTCCCCTAATCAGCGTGATAAGGTCTTCAGCCATTCTAAGCATTTGTTTTTGTGGCATGGGAGCATGAGCATGCACTTTGGTCATCGGTTTTCTAGGCGTAGTGCATACTCTGGGCCTAAGAAACTCAGTAGTTTTGGTTAAAAATGAAGTCATAAGTTTGATTTGAACATTGGTTGAGTGAAGAACTGCCTCAGAAGCCAGTGCCTTCACAGTGGCGCCGGACCCACCCAAGGAAGAGACATCTGCAGGTTTCATAGTCAAAGAAGCATCTTGCAGCATATCGGACTCTGAATGGGTCTCAGTAGAGGCCTGCAAATCCATAGAAGTGGGCATCAGGGACTCCAAGACCACCTCACAGACTAGCGACTAGCTTACCACTAGTGTCATCGGCAGTTTTAGACTTATGCGGTCTGTCTCTGTCTTTATCCTTATGTTTTTTCAGAATATCAGTAGCCGGATGGCTTACCGAAGCCATTTCAGAACACGGAGATCGAGAGCGAAAGAATTTAACAACAAAGAGAGCCCAATGATGAATTGTTTGGGAGTTAAACAAGGCACAAAACCAACAGCGAGCGACATCATAGTCTGGGCCTAAACAGGTGACACAGTAAGAATGAAAATCTCTGTGAGGTATTTGCTTTCCACAGGCAAGACAATTGTCAACTTTTTCTGACATCGGTTAGAGCAAGAAAAAAGGATTCCCAACAGGGTACTTAGCTTTAGAAGACTTCAGGATTATTCAATTCATAAATGAAAATTCAGGTAGCGGCTGACCGGCACTTGCGAACTGCTTCTGCTTCGGGCTCCTCGGCAAGAAAGTCTGATGTAATGGTGTCGGCTGCCTGGTTTTATACCTCTGATGACCTGACGTCATTCCTGGAGCGACAGCATCAGATGCAGAAATACTAAGTCTCTGGTATTCGGGCCGACTGAGGGCTACCTGCAGGCAAATAACCCAAGTGAGATAACTGCAACAGTGAAACATGAAGAACACCATTTGTGTCAATGTGACATTCAATGACGGCTCCTAATTTGCAATCATCTGCAAATTTAGTCAGCCAGAGACCTCTGAGATTGGCCTAGACTTCTGAGAAGTAAATGCCAAAAAGTAGCAGTCCAAGGACTGATCCCTGAGGGACTTCACATGTGACTAGCCTCTTTGTAGAGGTGAACTCCCCAATTCTCACTTCCTGGGTCCTGTCTGCGAGCCATTTGGCTATCCACTAGGTGACATATGGGTTTGTACTTAACCTCTTGAGTTTGTCAACAATGCCCAAGTGGGGTATTGTGTCAAATGCCTTGGCCAGGTCAAGGTAGGCAGTGTGAATAATTTTGCCCTCATCCATTGCTTTGGTGACCTTCTAAAAGAGGTCCACCAGGTTCAATAGGCATGATCTGCCCTTGACGAAAACAAAGTGGGTTGGGTCTAGTGTCTGGGGGTTTACTATATCTCTATTGATAATCTCTATGATAATTCTTTCCATGGCTTTACATACAAGACTGGCAAGACTTATGGGTCTGAGGTTTCCAGG
The DNA here is from genome assembly GCF_019279795.1 of Protopterus annectens. Taxonomy (NCBI): domain Eukaryota; kingdom Metazoa; phylum Chordata; order Ceratodontiformes; family Protopteridae; genus Protopterus; species Protopterus annectens. The sequence continues at coordinate 534,353,777 of NC_056751.1, read as the reverse complement.
GTCTGTAGATGGCCGACCTTTGTGCAGAGTGGTGACTGTTACCTTTCTCCATTCATGAGGCACGAAGCCTGTTTGGAGGCTACAGTTAAACAGTAATTCCAGAGGCCCTGACAGATCATTTTTCATGCTATATAGTAGGCATCCTGGGATATTGTCAGGGCCCATTGATGGAGTATTCTTGGTCTTCTAGAGATCATTAAGGACCTGTTCCCTAGTGACAGTAGGGGAGTTATATTTGATGGTATTTGAGGGAAGGTTAAGAAGGAGAGAGGGGTAAAATTGGAGCTGAATTTATCAGCCTGGAAAATTGTTGTATATCTTCTGGCTCAGTATAGATGGCTCCATTTATAATGAGCTCTGCAGACAATTGTGTATTGCCTTTGAGGCTGAGGACATAGCTAAAGACTGCTTTCTGGTTGTCCTTGGCCTGGGAGGCCAAACTCCTCAAATTTGGCTTTGGTAGACTTTAGTTGTCCTCTGAGTTGTTTGCTTAGTTTGATGAGAGTGCTTTTATCCTGCTGGGTGCTGCACCTCCTACTGTTTGCCATGATTTTCTTCCTCCCGTTATACAGCCTATTGATTTTGTGATTCCACTAGGGTGGCTTGTTTTTTGACTTAGTTCTATACTTCTTCCTGATGAGTGCAGCTGCCTCTATGCAGCTATTAACATGCTTGTACAGGGTTTCTTTGAATAGTTCTGCATAGACAGCAGTGTTCTCAGGGTTTATGGGGGCTTCAAATTTTGACAGGCTCTCACTTAATAGCAGGAGGTTAGCCTTTGAATAGTACATAAATATTTCAGGTTAAACTGGGGTTCAGGTTTTATTTTTACTTCAAAGGAGACCATTTTGTGGTCTGACCTCACCAGGGAAGGCATTACAGTAGGGAGTGTGCAGCACTCTCCCAAATTAGTGAGGACCAGATCCAGTATGGTTGCACTCTGTTTGATGTATTGACTATCTGGTCCAGGGAGTTTGTGTTTACGTCTATATGTTGACGTGGTTGTTGTTTTGGAAGATATCATTTGGGGCTGCTGAGGGTAAACTTCAGTCCTCAATAGTTTATCAGAAAACCACAATGTTTATAAGAAATACCAAAAATATGAGGCAGAAATCTGGGCATTCCATGAAAATCAGGATAGTTGAGAGGTATGCCCCCCCCTTTGTTTTCAGTTTTGTTTAGAATTCTTAAGCAAAGAAGTTGATATGTATGGCAGACATAGTGTTCACGGAAGACATTTGTTTAGTGAGGCTGCTGTGAACATGGGGAACATAAAACCTTTGTACAATTGGGACAGTTGGGAAAGCATGACAGAGAAAGAACTTTTCAAAGCATAAGACACCAGTATCAGCACTTGATATCACACAGCAACTCTGTGCAGCAACTAGTAGTAGGATTCTTTTGTTGAACTTATTGTTATATTTATGGTCATCATGAGAAACCACTGGGCTGCTATGCTTTAAAAACTACTGATGGAAATGAATGTAGAATAGAGTTGTAACAGACACTAGTGTTGCATTTATTAACTAAAAAGATTACACGTTCATGTGTCATGCCAGTTTCCATGGTGAGAAGTTTAAACATTTAGTATTTTTAATTAGTACGTGCAGTACTATGGACTACAGCAGTGGCAGCCAGTAAGTGGTAGCACGCACTTCTAGTAGAAAATGTCTGATGCAGCACTATGGACTATAGCAGTTGCAGTCAGTAACTAGTATCATGCACTTCCACTAAAAAACAGTGACGGTGGTGCTGAAAGGCAGCATAGCTGACTACAGGCCTCAGCTATGGGACGAACAGCAAGGAAGTGGAGCAATGAGTGCAGAGAATAAACTTGAGTTCAGTCAGATACAGTCAGATGTAGTATAGTGTAGCACATTACCTGCAAACCCTAAAACAATGACATGCATACAAATAATTTGCATCAACATCACAGACAATTTCAAACAATGGTTGTCTGCTACACTGCAATAGAAGAAGAACAAATACAAAACTCCTGGAAGATGCATCGGATAAACAATTTAAGGCACCCAGGAGAAATCTATGTTTTAAAAAGTGTAAAGTAGCAGGAAAAAAATAAATGTAAATTTAAGTAAAAAATGCATAGCTTCATAGCACAGCACACAGACAACAGGAGTGTGATGATACTCCAAACAGGAAGATGCTTAAAAATAAACTTACAGGAATTCATATATCTAAAGCAGTGTGATGATGCAAACAGCTGACGGGCTCTTAAGTTGACTGTGACTACCCACAGCAAGTAAAGGAAGTCACAGACCTCTGTCCATATCAGCAAAAGTACCAGAGTTAACAGTAAGAATCTAAGCTAAGATACCACAGAAACAATTCTCAGTAATAGCATGATTAGATTAGCAGGCACTGACATTGAAGTAGCAGTGGGAGGGTCAGTGGTGACATATACATCTCCTCAGAATCAAATAAACCTTTATTTTGAAATGGTTTTATTAAGGCATTTATCACAGTTTGTTTCATTTCTAAATATTGCATAACAGCAATAAAATGTTTTGCTTTCTTTGTGTATTTACACAGTTTTTCATTTGTTTTAATTTGTTGTGGTATAGGTACAAGAATAGTAGAAGCACAGAAGTTACATTTCTGTAGTGCAGGAGTATAATATCTTTACATAGTATCTTTTAGCGTACAGGAAGGTACGCGAAAGCGCTTACCACAAATAAATTTTTCTGCTTTTTATCAACAAAGTCGTGTAGAGTCCGAAGTTTATATCTTACTACAATTTCATTCTTTGTTAACTACGGCCTCTTAGTTGTGGTGGAATTTATCTTTGTACATATACTTTTTCATTTATTTCTACTACAACGCACGACATGTCTAGTGTCAATGTGGAGCTCGATTATGTGCCAGAACCGAGGATGCCCAGGAGAAAAGAAATGTGGACAACACTCCTAAAAGATGGACTTAATCCTTTATTGGATCTGGACTTGAAAGTACCGAACGGTAACAATGCTGAGACTAGCAATGACAAAGTTGAAGCTTTTAACAATAAGATAAAAACACTAGAGAATGATCTATACAAATTCCAACGTCTTAACTGGCAAAGAAAGCACATGGAAGCATGTATACGCTTCAAACTAATCCCTAGAGGAATGCGCATACTTTGTATGCCTTCCTACGGTGACGCTCACCCACAGTTGCTTAAGCGATGGCAAGAAATCAATCTAGAAGCCAGTATGCAGTATGTTAGATTATTAATTGAATATTTTAGTCCTATTGAAAATGAACTATTTTCTAAAATTAACATCTTACAACAAGAACTTGTTGAAGGCTTCCCTGACGATTGTTATCAAAGAAGAATGGACAGTCTTTTAACCAAGTGAGCTCATATGCCCTTAGGTTGCAGCAAACTAAACAAAAAAAGTTGCAATGCGATTTTGAAGACTTTACCTCGGGCAATGTCTTCATTTGGCCGAGGAAAGAATTTACCAATACTAATACTCGCATGCAGGCACCAAACACGGCGCCGCATGATGACACAATTACAACGATAACGGAACCAGCATCAACAACATCCAGGGTGATCCAGGAGGACAGCTTGAGAGAGAACTTCATTACACCGCCTGAAGTTCCCATCATAACAACACCTGAGGCGGCTACATCAACCCCTCTTCCCAACCAGGAAGCATATCGTAACAAACTCAGCCACAAAAATTTAGGAGCGATTCCAAAAGATGACAGCAAGGCTTTTTTACCTTTTCCGATAAAAAAGTTAGCGCCCATGAGAGAACGACGGAACAGCTGGACCAAAAAAAGAAAGCTATCGGAAGACAGCGAAGCTTTTCCGAGAAGGAGACATTATCAATGAGGAACCAGCTCGTTTTCAATATGTCCAGGTATGTACTTTCTGTTCATGATGAAGAGATTCTTAATAAGGGACTGTCCTTTGTCCCGTCGCAAAGGAGTATTCTTTCAGAAATATTGACAGACCTCAGAATGTTTGGGCGCTTGATAGCGCTAAAGATTTTTTTCAAATCTAAGCCAACAGAAGGCAATGTCTTTGATACAGACAGTTTGAAGTTCAAAAAGAAGAGCTCTTTTCATCCAGTAATACCTAGACATGTTGAACTATTTATTGAACTGTGTGAGAAGGATCTTTATCATTACTTTAAGAACAATAAAAGAAAATGTACGTTTTTCAATATGTCAAAGGATATGCATTCTTCCCTATACAGCCTGATAGACAATAACAGCTTAGTTTTTAGACCAGTGGACAAAGGGGGTGGGGTAGCCATCTTTGATAAATCAACATATCAAGATTTAATGCATAATATGTTAAGCGATCATACTACCTATAAAGAAATAGATAATTTTGAGTTATCTAAGGTCCTGGCCAGAGTCAAAGATGACACATATGATTTACTTATGTGTGGGCAGGTTTCAGAAGAATTATATGACTATTTTAATATAGAAAAACCGTTCTTACCGGCCATCAAAGGCCTGCCAAAAATGCACAAAGGGGTTATACCCCCCCCATTAGACCAATAGTAGCCAGTGAGGGATGGGTAACGGAAAAGGTATCAGTATACTTAGAAAAAACTTTAAGACCTATAGTCAATGAAATTCCGAATATTTTAAAAGATACCTATCACCTTTTGGAATCGCTAGAATCTTTAGATAAAGAATTGATCAAAGGACAACATTTACTAGTCACATTAGATGTGACTAGTCTCTTTACTTCTATACCTAATATGGAAGGAGTTCAGGCAGTGAGAGAATTTCTATCTACATACACACAGTTTAAGAATAATGATGTTATCCTCATTTGCCAGTTATTAGACCTAGTCCTCTACAATAATGTGTTTTGCTTTGAGGGACGCACTTTTTTGCAGACATCAGGGGTAGCCATGGGCACCCCTAGCGCAAACACCTATGCGAATTTAGTGATGCATAAGTGGGAAAGAGAATTTATTTTCACTCATTTATGTTTTAAGAAAATTTTGGCTTATTATCGTTTTGTGGACGACATCCTATTGGTTTGGGAGGGATCAAAAGAAGAGTTTTTGGAATTTAAAGATTATTTGGAAACCACGACAACATATTTAAAGTTTTCAGCTCATATGTCACATGAGTCAGTAAATTTTCTAGATGTAAGTCTTAGCATTATTAATGGCAAGTTAAGTTCAACCTTATTCAGGAAAGATTGCTGGAGAAACTCTATTTTGTGTTATGACAGTATGCACCCTCGCCATGTTTTTAAAGGGATAGTTAGAAGCCAATTCCTTAGAATATCTAAAATCTGTAAAAATAAAGATGATCTAGCCCGTGAAGCAGATATTTTAGAAAAAATTTTCTGTGAAAGAAAATATGAGGAAACTATGGTGAAAAATATTAGGTCGCAGGTCTTAGAAGAAGAGAGAAGTATGACCCTACTCCCAGCTAATAAGTTTAATTATCAGGTTAAACTTAGAAATTCAACTAGCATTAGAGGAACATTGAGCTTCTTTACTACATATACTAATGACAGCATAAACATCAGGAGAATTATCAACAATAATTGGAAAGTGTTAGTTTCTGACCATTATACACAACAATTGGTAGGTACAACTCCTCATTTTGTTTACAGGAGTAATAAATGTCTTAAAAGAATGCTATGTGACAGACCTAGTAGAAAAGAGCAAGTTCCTGCTGAGAATGCAGGCACTTACCCTTGTCATAGATGTAGCCATTGTAAATTTATCACAAATGAGCAAATCTTTATACACCCTGAAACCAAGTATGTTTTCAAACCAAGATTTTTAGCCACTTGTGATAGCTCGGGCTTGATTTATTTAGCGACATGTGTAAAATGTTCAGCTTTTTATGTCGGCCTAACAAAACGAAAGCTTAAAAACAGGGTGTATAATCACACCTATGACATTAAAAAACAGAATGAATTAAACGCCTTAGCGAAGCATGTACAAAGCTGTCCTGGACATTCTTTTGTCTTTAGAGTCCTAGAAATAGTTGAACCAAGTTTTAGAGGAGGAGATTATATCAATTTATTAGAACTCAAAGAACTGAAATGGATTTTCAGACTAAAAGGGCATTACTATCCAGGTTTGAACCTTTACATTTCTATTAAACCTTACCTTAATGCGCGTAGGTAATATGTTTAGAAATTTATAATGTTTGTCCTATGTCTTTTAACAAGATTTTTCATGTAATTTTATGTGATACAATTTATATTTCTGTATTAGTCTAATGAATTTATTTTATCTTATTTTTTTGATAAGGTAGTGGTATTGTATTGGTTAGAAAAGGTGTAACTGTTAGCCATCTTTTTATTCAATGGAACCACTTGGTAAACTTATGATATATCTTCCTCTTCCTTTTCTCCCCCCCCCCTCCCCCCCTCTTCCCCTTTCCCCTCCCCCTTTTTCCTTCTGAAATTACTTTTTCTGTTTTTCCGTTTACGGTTTCTTCTTAAGACTTTACAAGTTATATAAGGATTGTACAAATCAAAGTCATGAAACATGTTGCAATGAAATCATGAAGCATTCATGCATAGAAGTTTTCAGATTAGTTTTTTAGAATGTTTTAGATGATGAATATTTTCTGATGAATTAGTATTTATATTTATATTTATACTTATATTCATATACTTTTTACATTTAGATAAAGATGTTTACTCAGTTTTAAAAACCATTGTAAATATTTTATAACGGAAGTTTTTAGAAGAAGACATATATATAGTAATATTATTCTAAACAAATGTTCATATACATACGCTCATTGTAACATTCTAAACTAGAAGGTTGTCACTACAGCCTCTATAGATGATGCTTAGAAATTGACTTGGTTTGATGCATATGTAACTTTGTAACAGAGAGTGTTTAGAACCAAGATCCTATAATGTTTCAACTGCAGCTTTTTTAACTGCAGTCATTTTTAAATCCTAATTAGTTTAACTGAATAATTGATTATACAAATTGCCACTCTAATTAATCAATTATAGGAGAGCCATGTGTATAAAACAGTTTGTTTCACTGTGTTGTTTTATGGTCTGAAGAAGCGTACAGGAAGGTACGCGAAAGCGCTTACCAGAAATAAATTTTTCTGCTTTTTATCAACAAAGTCGTGTAGAGTCCGAAGTTTATATCTTACTACAATATCTAAAGCAGTGTGATGATGCAAACAGCTGACGGGCTCTTAAGTTGACTGTGACTACCCACAGCAAGTAAAGGAAGTCACAGACCTCTGTCCATATCAGCAAAAGTACCAGAGTTAACAGTAAGAATCTAAGCTAAGATACCACAGAAACAATTCTCAGTAATAGCATGATTAGATTAGCAGGCACTGACATTGAAGTAGCAGTGGGAGGGTCAGTGGTGACATATACATCTCCTCAGAATCAAATAAACCTTTATTTTGAAATGGTTTTATTAAGGCATTTATCACAGTTTGTTTCATTTCTAAATATTGCATAACAGCAATAAAATGTTTTGCTTTCTTTGTGTATTTACACAGTTTTTCATTTGTTTTAATTTGTTGTGGTATAGGTACAAGAATAGTAGAAGCACAGAAGTTACATTTCTGTAGTGCAGGAGTATAATATCTTTACATGCACACACAGTTCCTGAAACATAGTTTCCTGAACCAAGGTGAATTAAATTAGTTCTCAAATGAGGGAAGATACTCCAGCTAGATTACTTGTATGCAAAAGATGTTATTTTATCTGTATATTTATACCTAAAAATACTTAAGCAACAATCAGTATGAGTACTTATCATAGCTACTAACATGGCGCATCAGTGGTGTAGAGGTTAGACTGCCAAAATTGCTCAACATTACCAAAGCCTAGAGCAAAATGGAAGACAAAAACAAGTCTCTAACTAAAGTAAGATTCTATTATTCATTGGACCCACCAGAAACCATTGAATTTAAAAAGAAGCTTTCTTCAATTTGGTGACTGTGTGTATTATTATAAACTAAGGCAATCTGCAAATTGTAACTAATATCCTAATTGTGTAGCTTGATAAGTGTGGGATTTTATCGTGGCTTCTGTTGCCTTTCTTTTTTATGTTATAGATGTTTAAATATCAGTATTTGTGCTCATATACTGAAATATATAAACCAATACTGTTAATTGTTAAATTTATAACAATTAATTTTCCTTCCAATTACCCTTAGGGAACCTGCTTAGAACTATTAATACAGTTAATGAAATGTAAATAAGTAAACACATTTTAAAAATAATTCCCTTTACCTTTAGATTTTAGTAATATAAAGAATTCTAGAATCACATAATTTGAAAGGTACAAAATGCGGCAGGTGGCATAACACATATTGCATTAGCTGCACACGGATCATCAAGCTATGTACCCACCAAAGACTGCAGTGGAAGAAGTACAGCAAAACCCAATACAGCTGGGTGTAGGGGCACAGCATGACAACATTCACATTCATGTGCTCCACGGGCACATGGATACAAATGTGCACACATACATGTACACACACTTGAGCAAGCACACAAATACACACACAAGCATAAATACCAGGGCATACATACTCATATGCACATGTACATGTGCATAAATACACATACAATTACACACAAGCATGCATACACAAACACACACACACACACAAATATGCCCATGAGTAAGCAGACATTCATACATAGACTAAATGTATGTGCTTGTCTATGTCCACACACACTCACACACACACATAAAGACTTAAAGATAAAAAAAAAAAAATTCCTCACAAACATGACTAAAGAGTAGCGAGCATCTAGTATAGATCCTTGCTACAGCTCACTTCTTCACCGAATCTGAAAAAAACAAGCCACTTTTTGGATGGGCAGCTGAATGAAAAGCTGTAATATTGAAACATAATTGTTCCTTGCTAATCTCTGTTAAATAAGTTGACTAAATTGTCGCAAAGGGCTTTACTAGCTCATTGCTCCATTTCATAATATACAAACATTGTCTGTCTATAACACTGTGATTCATGGTCATGGTCTCTTAAATGATTGCCACTTCTGCTTGTAGGGACCAGTTGGCACTTCAACTATACTATTGATCAGATCCCTTAACAGGTTGTGCCTAAGGCAATCACTTCTCCTACTTCCTGCCATTGCTACAACTTCTTCGTGTTTGTGTCTGCCTACATATCCTTCAGTGTTTGCATTTGCTAATGTACATATCATCACTACAATGGTTGTGAGAGCCCTAGTGTGCAGGAGTTGACCACACTATTCATGCAATGTTGACGCTGCATGTAGCTCACTTCATAATAATGCATATGAGACACCATTTGCATCTCATTGTGGACTGGTTTTCCATGTGTGACATCCATGTCCTACTACTTTTCAAGGTCATGTTAGGTACTCCTATAGGGAAAGCACCCTACACGTCACAATGACAGTGAGTTTCGGGGACATTCTTCCTAGTGTTTTTTCTAGTTTAGTTTATGCTTTTCCACTTAGTTTGCTGCCAGATGTGTGTGTACGTGTGGCCAGGCATGCATAATATAAGGCATGGAGTGTAGAAATCAATTATTAATTGTAAGGCAGCAACATTTTGCCCAGATTAACAGTATCAATATTCAAGTTTCAAATATAAAGAATGAAATTAAAAATGTATAGCTGGGCATGCATGCATGTATGTGTTTTTATAGCACACACACAGACAGATATATATCTGGTCACAAATTGCGTTGCTTGTAAAATGTGTGATTTTTTGGTCAGTGATGAGGATTATACTCTATCAGTACTGCCAAGCATTGCAATTTATTACTTCTAATTAATCAGAAAATACAGTTTCATGCAAAACCTGTTGTTCTATTAACTTTCTGAGTGAACTAAAGTACAACCAGACTTCTTGTTAAAATGATGAGCATTTTGATGCAAAACCAGGAAGTACTGCCTCCAGAAAAACATTGAGGGCAGATTACTTTGAGTGATAAAAATAATTATGAAGAAGCAAAATGCATATCTGCAAAGCAGGATTCTTAATTGTGGAAAGAGTATTGGAGACAATTGGTCACTCGTTAAATATTTCCATGAAGGCAAGTATTGTTCGTACATTATCTTTAAGCAAGTATTTTTGATAACTCCAAAGCACAAAAAACTATTATCGGATCAATTTAGGCAACATAAATTAGAAATGAGTGTTGCCATACTCAGGGAGCCTGTGACAGGAAAATAACCGAAGACCTTATACAAGTAACAGAGATATTTCAGAAATTCTGTGAAAATTTTTATAAAGCTGAGCAATGGGGAAACCAAGAAAAGGAACAAATGAAAATATTTAGGAAAACAACTATGCCAAGGTAAAGGAAGGTGAAGCTCAAGAATTAATAGCTAAGATATGAGGGGTTGAGATAAAAATGGTGATGTATAATCAATCTGCAGGGAAGTCTCCTAGAATAGATGGTATTCCTGCAGAAGTTTGGATGGAATAAAATAAATATCTGGATGATTCTGCTTAATAATAATTTAAAAGGAAGGACAATACCAGCATCTTTAAAGAAAGCTGTGGAGACTGTACTACTCAAAGAGGGTAAAGACCTTTCAAACCCAGTTTCATATAGATCTATTTCTGTTTTGAACCATGATTATAAAGTGTTTAAGTCTACACAAGTTAAAGGAATAGTTAAGGCATTGCCAAAACTGGTAAATATGGATCAGTGTGGTTTTTGTGGTGGGGAAGCAAACACTTGATAAAATAATAAAACCAATGATGATCCGTCAAGAAGCAGACCATAAGAAGTTGTGGTGGATCTTGATGCAAAGACGGCATTCAATAGAGTTAGGCTAGGATTTCAAGAGTAATACAAATGTAACATTTATGTTCCATGATAGAATCATGAGGTTAAATAGAAAGACACAGGAAGGGTTATACCTAAGATTAAGGTGGGAGGGTTCCTCTCTCACAAACTATGTCTGAACAAAGGAACCAGGTGCAGGTGTTAACTTTTCACTTTGTTATTTGCTTTATACTTAGAGCATTGGCAAAGAAAATAGAAGATTCACAAAGTCGAGCATATAACTGATGTGGTAATCAAGAAAAATTAACCTTCCCCACTCACACATTTGTTTTATAGCAGGGACCACAAGTTTTGCTAACTTGAGAACTGTACCTTGTATTTTATCAGATGGCACAGTGGTGCAGCGTTTGCTTTGTCACCTCACAGCAAGAGGTTCTCTGGTTCAGTTCTTGGCTGGGGTGCCTTCTGTGCAGAGTCTGCATGTCCTCCCTGCATCTGTGTGGGTTTCCTCTGGGTGCTCCGGTTTCCTCTCACGTTACAAATAAATGCATCTGGAGTGTCTCTCCCTGGGCCTCCACTGAAAACTAGCTTTGTTCCAAGATGCACTTTCCTGGTAAACAAATGTTAAATAAAAATTATTTGGAGATGATATTATTTTGCACTTCATAAATCCAGTAAAGGACATCTCAGTGTTACAGACCATTTGAGACAGTTTGAAATTTTTCAGGATATGAAATAAATTAAAATTAAATAAAGTCTATAACCGTAAACTATGTTCCCATATATGAATTTGTTCAGCAATACCCTTATTTATAGGGGATCTTTAGAAAATGGAAGAAGTAGAACTACACAAAAATAAATGGAATTTGTGGGAACAGTACATGTAGAATAACGTTCAGGAGTAGGAAGGATGAAAATCCATGGAAGGCAGGACTTGACCAGTTTATGTAATGTTGGAGTGAATTATAATTGTTAAAAAAGAAACCATATATGTACAGTGTAGGATAATAAACATGTTTATAATGTTTTGTTTTATGTTATTATATATGCACCCTTGTCATTACTCAATATATGTGAATTTACTAAAAGTGTTTAAAAATGTACTTCCTCCACTAGTGCTGAAAGGTTTGTCCATTTATCATATCCTACTCATATAGCAAGAATTCCTTTCCCACTCACACATTTGTTTTATAGCAGGGACAACAAGTTTTGCTAACTTAAGAACTGTACCTTGTATTTTATCCCTTTTCCTTCTCCTTCCTTTCACCTTATGTAGTTTCATCCTCCCTAATTTTCCCTCTGTAAGGCTATTACCCATCATCCAGCTCCTTGCACCTCTGTCTCATTAGCTGTTTTCATTTTACTTCTATATATTGTATTGTGATCCGCGGTGGTGCAGTGGTAGCATTGTCACCTCACACCAAGAGGTTCTCCCGTTCGATTCTTGTCTGATGCGCCGTCTATGTGGAGTCTGCATGTCCTCCCCGTGGTCAAGGCGTGATCGAGAGACATGCGTGAATGGGCGTGCCTTTGTTGAAGGTTGGGCATCAGGCTGGCACCTTGGCACTGTAAAAATTTACTGCCAATCATTAGTGGACCGGAGTTCCACTGTGGTGACCCCTATCCGGGAAAAGCTGAAAGAAGAAGAACATTGCACTGTGGCAGCAATTTCTCTCTCTCTCTCTCTCTCTCTCCCTCTGAGTCTCAGCCTCCACCCTGTTTCCTCTGCTCTGTATTTTGTCCTGCTTCTTGCTGCCTGTCAAACCTCCAACTAGTGAAACTGTCTCCTGCTCCTCTATAGTAATCACATGACTTTGTGGCTCTGAGTATGATCCCCCTGTCTGCTCCCATATTGTCTTTCCCAGAATCAACATCTCCCTTACATTAACACTTAACTGTCTCATCAGTTCTACTACCCGTATCTGGCCATGCTGAAGTCTTTCATATGTTATTTTTCCATTCTCCCATACGCTAAGTCTACCATGCATTGTAAACTGTGCCTTACCCCCTACTCACCTGTGACCTTTAACTGCCTACTGCAAGAATATTATCTTTGTGAAGCTCCTGCATGTCTTACTTTATCTAAACCTTCCTCCTCCATTCACCAGCATAAAGCCTTCATACAAGTAAATGCTATCTGCAGTTTTGTTGTAGAATTTAATCTGGCATTGAAACTTTGAGACTTGCTCTCCATTGTTCCCCTCTTTGTTCTTGCCATGCTCATTATATAAGTCTAGGAGAGTGAATGAAAAAGCCCCAAAGCATAGTCATGCAACATAAATAAATGGGTTTTGTGCACGTGATGAGATTTTTAACATGTCAAAACACTTCTCAAATTTTGCTTCCTTATTTGCTATTTGCTATTCTTACAACCAAAGCAAAGAAAACAGTAGGAAAGACATCCATACAGTCTGTATGTGAAGACATTTTTTTCTTTATTGAGCAGGAAAGCCGACTCAGCACAACTCTCTTTTCATGGGTAAATTAAGATCACTGTCTCATTAAGTGACTTGCTAAGAGCCACACAGTAGACAAATGGAGATAAATGGAATCAAAGCCTTTACCTTGACTGTAGGAAGCAGCTATAGGTAGCTTGTTGGCTGTGTCTTATGCTCTCCACTGACATACATTATAATACAGCTCCAAGTAAGCAGTACAACAACATTTTTGTTAAATGTTTACACATAAAACTAATTTATTGGTTTAAACATACTTACCTGTACCCAGTCCACATAAATGGGTTGTGTACAGTTTACAGACATGAATGCTAGACACAAGTATATGTTTCAGTTACAAACTCTAGGAAATGGTCTTGTCAAGTTAATTATGATTGGTTGTATACTGTGTTTATGGAGGAAGAATAGTCAAGTTCAGATCATGATAGTACAGGTAACTTGCAACTTATTGTCTTAACCTACTAAGCTATGGAGGTAGGCAGGAAAGTAGCCAGCTTTTTACCATGGCTCTCCATTGTTAGATTACAGTTATCACAAACTCAAGAAGGGAACACAAAACTAGGTGAATACTCTAGCACAGTTCTTTCTGAAGTAAAATGAGATAAACATTTAGTGGGAAATTGACAGCATAAGACATTCTTTGAATAAGACAAATTAATGAAAATGTATCAGTCTTTGTCAACAGCTGTGCTTCTTCAAATGACTGCAGTTAAATTGCTGCTAATAGTCTGCACAATATAAAATGCAGCTGTTTAACCCAACAGCATGTAACCATAAACCACTGCTGACTTGCAACTTGTAAAGTATACTCCTACAACATGTGTTTGGAAATGTATGCAGTTCTTTTTTATTCACATTGCACTTGAAGTATTTATTCACACAATTGTTGGTTGCCAGTTTTAATACTGGTACTGCTTTAGAATAGTAACTTTCAAGCTAAATCAAACTAATAGTTACTGTATGATCTCTGATGCTGTCATCTGCCTCTGCTGAGTGAGTGCATTTGCACATCATGGAAACTGTAAGGGGAGTATGAAGTGAAGATGCTTTCCCTTTCTTTATAATAAAATCAATTTGCATGCGAGCAAAATAACTTGGTGGTTGTATTGTACTCAGGAAATAATGGTGTCTAAAACTAGTAATAGTAGTTGCAATAATGGATTTCCGTGCTCTGCAGCCTCAAATCTGCAGGGCACTTACCATGTTGTTCAATATATTTGAGTATTTGCACTTGTCATGATAAGCTCTTAACATTTTTTGTTTTACTGTGGGTCCTGATAAGACTGTCCCTTACAGTAACCATTTACGGATTTTGTGTCTAACCCCATGCCACCTCATTTTGCCAGCAATGTTTGGTAAGGTTAGACCCAGTAAGCTATTAGCCTTTTTTTCAGGGAACACCTTGGGTAGTATGTATAGTACTAGGGGAAATTTGGCCTCCACATTGGGGAACTCCACATACTCTTTCTTTTTACTGTGACAGGCCATGGGTAGTTGCAGTACACAGTGGGAAGAGATGATGTTGGAGTTGGAATCAAGTGTTGCTGTGAGAGATGGCATTCTAATTGTTTTTTTTTTGGAAAAATGGTGGCTTGTCATATGACAAATTGCTGATAATAATGGATGAAAATAAACCTTGTACAGTTGCTCCTGCTTCTTGGGGAGATAAAGTGGATTGAAGTAATATGGAAGGTGAACAAGATATTATGCAGTCAGGGTCAGAGGTTAAAAAGCATGGAGCGTGCTCACATTGTTTGCTCCTCTGAGAAGGGTGGATTAAGTGTTGTTTGTGATCTGCTAAAGGGAAAGCCTATAACCTATGGAAAAGGGGTTCAGAAAACAGCCTCACCTACTACAAACCTCCTTTACCAGGCTAATTAATTTAATTTAATTTATTTAATTTCATCTATTTCATGCCAGCAAATCGACCAGTATGTTGTTTGGGGCATGATTACATCTCCTTTAGGCATTTCTGGTAAAGACCAAAGAACCTTTACCCATGTAGTGAAAGAGCCTTTCTGCAATGTAACTTTTGAAAACTTTTGCACTTGCTGAAACTTTTCTTTTGAAATGTGACTTAAAAACTGTCTCTCTCATGCATTAATGATGCATTTGTTGGTATGAATATTCAACCAAAACGTCGTGTTGTGGTGCGGTTTCATACAGCCAACATTCAAGATGAACAAGCTAAGACATTATATTCTTCTCTTTGCCATTCTGTTTTTTGAAGTAAAAAATACATGATAGAAACATTTCGACTGGTGGATGGGAATTAAAATTTGTTTATATTCCTTGTGTTATTCACATGTATGGTTTAAAACGTATGTGCATTATGTAGTGCAACCTAAAACATTTTTTGTGGCTCTTATGATCTTATAATTCAAAACTGTACTAACAGGAAATGCAAGCAATGTGAAGAGGTAGGCCATACTTCCAAGATTTGTGTTAAGATTTGTAGGAAATGTAAGGGAACGGACCAATTTTTGGTTCTATTGTCCTCTGGTTCAAGAGACTGATAAATCAAATCTACCCACACCTGCTACTATACTACCTGAGAATCCTATATATCTGAGAATGAAGTTGCAAAAAGTACTGTTAACTGTGAAAATGATGTTGATGAGCAACCTACCCATAGTGTTTTGGGTACTGGTGATAAAAATGGAAAAACTGATACTGGTAATAGTAAATGTGTTGATGAACATGCCAGTGATGGTAATATTGATAATGTAATACCAATGGGGAATCGGTTCGAAACACAAGTTAAAATGTAGAATGAAGCACACTGCAAAAAAGGGGAAGGGATAGTATACAAGTGCATTGTCTTAATGTTATCAGCCTTACAAATGAATGCAGGCATCTTGTAGTCTTAGAAAAATGTAAACATTTTTCTACAGATATATTTTGCTTACTTGATGTAAGATTATTTCGTTTATATCACATTATCGAAAGATGAAAATAATGAATGCTATTTCATTGGCCTCAAAACATCTAAACATGAAAATATCGAACATTCAGAACAGCAAATTTTTTCCGATGGAAAAAATGTGCTGCTCCGAAACACATACACGCAACACAAACACATCAAGACAAACAGCAACCACACACATACACTTAAATTCCTACATCTAACGCTACACTAAACTAAACATACACTATCTACCCACTTACCTTAACCCAAACCCTAACCCTAAGGTCTGTCACTATCGCACACTCATCCAACCCGCGCCCTAACTCACTTAACCCGCCCTTAACCCTAACGTACAAACAATCGCACACTTACCTGAACCCAACCCGTAACTTTCCACCACAGTGCTAAGAATAGCGAAGCCACAGAAACAGCCAACCAAATTCTTTCCCGAGGAAAGAATTCGCTGTTCTGCAGCTTCGCTATTCTTAGCATTCACTGAATAGTGTTCGATATCAGAACATTCGAAGTTTTAATACTTCAGTGTTCTGATATAGACCCAGATTATTAACAGAGACAAGTATCAGTTGTTTGGGGTGATAATGTTTACTGGTCTTTTGGGAAAAAACTATGTTGTGGCATTACAATGTTATACAAAAAAATTTGAAGTTATTAGATGTCACAGTCCCCCTTCCAAGACATTGGGTTGTCTGTGACTTTTGCTGCTCTTTTGGTATATTTTGTCTTATTTCTATAAATGACTGGGAACATTCTAGATAAAACTGATTGGAAACTACAGAGTGTAAAACTTTGGCAACATTTGACTTTGGCAGATGTAAGCTCTTCTCTAACTGACTGGTGGCTTCTTTATAAGCAAATATATAAAACGTGTATATTGAGTGGTGGAGAAAGATATGTGGACGTATGGACTTAAACACTATATTGTAACTTCTTAAGGGATTATGAATGTGCTATAAGATATAAAATTGTGCATGCTATGCAAGATTTAGAAAAAAAATTGCAAGACATTAATAAAGAAAAAATTCATTCTGTATTATATAAAGAAAAAAATGTTTTTTAATGGACAAAGGCAGGAGATTCCCATTTTTCTAGGGAAAATTACAAAATATGAGACCACTTATATGGGGAACTTTACAGGGCACTGATGACACACTATTTGTTACTCAAGACACTATTATGGGATATGTTGAAAATTATGTATCACATATGTATGCTAACAAATAACCTGTACAAGAGTATGGGAAGTGCCTCAATTAAGTAAAGCTGATAATGAGTTTCAGGAATGGCCTATAACATTGGATGAATTAAATGAGGTCTTAAAAAACGTTTCTAAGAATATATCTCCTGGTATACCCTTCTTTAAATGCCATTATTTCAAAAAAAACAACATTTTTGTTTATTTTAAATGATTGGCTTGCTAATAGCATTAACATACAGCTGTTAGTGATGGGGTTTTAAAATGTATTTATAAGTAAGCTGATAGAATTAATTTAGTCAATTGAAAACCCCTACTCTCAATAACACTGATTACAAAATATTTTGTACGAATGTTTAGCAAAGATTATGTGAGGTTACCATTAAATTATTCTATAATGGGATTTTTTGGGATGCCAGAAAAATATAAATGACTTGTTGTTCTTATTACATGACACTATTGATGAAATTCAGAATGGAAATGGGTTTCTTTTGGCCTGTGACATTTCCAAAGCTTATGCTACTGTTGTGCATAGCAGCTTATGGGACATCCTGAAAAGTTATAACATTAGTAATCAAATCATATTAGTTTTGAAGGATATTTACAACAATTCAACAATTGATGGACTAGCCCTTTGATTAATGGACATTTAGGGAAAGCAATTTGTATTTAAAAAGATGTAAAACAGGGTTGCCCGTTAAGTGGTTTGCTATTTAGTTTAGTTATAAATATTGCTGTGGCGCACCACCACTGGACCCGTAATCAAGGAGCATCAATACTCATCACTGGCAACAGTAGGGGATGTATACTGGGAGGATGACAAGTACACACATAGTAGTTCCAGATGCAGCTCTCTGCATTAAGTGCAATTTCCCTTAAGAGCACACAGAGACCACAGTTAGTCCAGGGCTGGTTTCTCCCTCTTTCTCCATATCCCCAGTAAGACTCCCCACTGGCACAGCTATAGAGTTGAGTCCTTAGCCAGGGTATCAAGCCATGTCCTCCAACACTCTCTCTGTCCAACCAGTGCTTTGTGTCCCAGACCAAGTAGCTGACACACACACACTCTTGGAGATTTGTTTTACACAAACACACACACACACACACCTGGGAAAGACTAGCAGAGGTTTACTAGCTATGCCCCCTTCTGCCCAGACTATAAGGTAGTTATCTCTGCCACCAGAACCCCTTATCAGCTACTTTAAGGCCCTTAACAAAGGGTGTCCAATCTTGCTGTGTAATGTTACTATTAATACAAATGGTAGTTTGACCAAGAGCAAGGCTATTAGGAGTGGCCCACACAGTGTCACCAAATAAATACAAGTACTCTCAGAACTTAAATATTTTAGACAGATCAGTCACAATGAAAGGTTTAAATATATGTAATAATAAATATTAAAAGAACAAGAAAATACTCACTATATATTTACAGTGACATCAGAGTTCAAAATCACAGGAAATATTTAAAACAACATTGCAGGATGGTCTCAAATAAATAAAGAAAAGTAACTAAATTAAGTGTTGCTATTTCATGACTAAATCTAAAAGAATTATACTGTTCCCTAGACTTACTTACTATAGAGAAAACCAGATGTGTGGTGAATGGTTCCTGTAGTTGTCAGGTCCAAGACATGATGCACAATGCTGTCTCTCTCAGAGACTGCTCAAATTAATATCTCAAATATTACTGCTAGGATAACCTGCAGAATGACATCATTGCTTGTCATCTGACTCCTAGTTCCTAGGCCCCAAAACAACTACCAATGGCAGCTGGAAGCATTTAACATCTGCCTGTGAAAATACATAGACAAGGGCTTTTCCTCATATCTTTGGCAGATGTTGGAAGTCATAAAACAATAAAACACTTCCAAGACAATACGGAAAGCTCCCTAGTTTTACACATTGTGCCTCCTTGCTGCATTGAAGCTGAAAGACAACATCATAAAGTAATTTAATTTCAGTTATTTTTTTTAAGTTTGCTAGACTGAAGTTAACTTAATGTATTCCAGTTTCCACTGTTGAAATATATACATTTAAACAGTTGCAATAGGACATGTACATTTCTGTTCTATTCCAGTAGGGCATGCTTTGTTTAGATTTTAAGCACAAGCACTTTATAAAATATCTTTTCAACACACATGTCTGTACAAACCTAGCTTGATATGTACATGACATACAGTTCTAATACATTTGTAACACAAGCATCTTATACGAATCATGTTGATATTCACAAATGATATATAATTATTTACGAAATTCCAGATACCTGTGCTGGCAGTATTTATTTTTGTTACACTTCTATATAAATCATGTTAATATTCACAAATAACCTATAATTATTTACAAAATTCCAGCAAGCTGTGCTGGCAGTACCTCTATTGTCACAGCTGCATTGTGTGAATGCATATTGTTTCACAAATATAAGTCACTTATTCTTGCTAATTCTATTTTGATTCCTAAATATTAATCCTGTTTCGATTCCTACATACTTGTCTTATGCAAATGGCTTAAACATAGTGGCATGTAACATTGCTGATATAGAACAGAATGTTTTGGTTTTACAACTGTAAAAAAGTTGAGAAATTTTGGATTGCTCCCTTTTTCATAGTATTCATTTTCAAAATAAAATTATAAAAATATTAGATGTTGCCTTTGGCAATTCTGCAGTTTATTATGAACAATAGGATAAGGCTTCTATGCATAGCACAAGCAGAAAACAATAATTCAAAGTGGAAGGAGATGATGATGAAACAGGCGAAGCTCAAGTAACATGGAGAGACTAGAAGATTGGATGCAGACCTTTAAGGAGAACAACTATAATCATACAGAATATTATATTCATAAAGTAGCAGAAGGTCTTCTAAGAACTAACCCAAAAAGGAAAGGAGATTCTGCCGAAAGAGATCATGCAATGAATGATATAGGCAATAGGCAAGAGGGGTCGAGAATGTATTGGAGAAAACCTGCAAAGCAACCAAGGTACTGGGAGCAAATAACTAGAGAGGGAAAGTTAATAGAATTGGAAGTTGCCCAGAACTTATTTGGACTGCAGGCTAAAGATTGCATTCCATATCAAGGATTGATAGAGTATAGAGAAAGAGAAAAAATAGGGAGGTCCTAAATGAAAGACCAGCACTGATAAAGTTTTTAGCAGAATCTAGAATAGAAGTTGCCATTAAGAAAGGAAAAATTAGTAGTGCATATAAAATATTGCATGATAACTATAAGAAGATTAGATAAGCAATTCACAAAGAAACAATGGGGGAATATATGTATGTCTCCCAAATATGCAACAAAATCTAGAAGATTTCAGATATTTGCCTGGAAATTTTCCTCAGCTAGACAGCAAATGTTGGAGTTGTGACGGGGTAGAAAGAGATAACTGGGAACATATTTTCTGGGAGTGTAATGAGTTGGTGGATTTTAAAGATTCCCTGCAGACAGCTCTGTCAGAGATGCAGGATAAATAAGTTAAAGTGACTAGAGAAATGATGCTTTGAGCTATGATGCAAACTAGGAATTGCCTAGACATAGTAAGGCCTTGCTGAATCTAATTATGATGGCTGCCAAAAACACAATTACTAGAAAATGGAAATCAAAATCTAAACCAACTTTTCTAGAAGTAGTGAAGATAGTAACTGAGTTAAAACAACTGGAACTTGTATCTTTAGAAAAGGGTAGGAGCAAATTACATAGGAAAAAATGGGAAATGTGGGATCGATACATGCAGAGGAGGAACAAGGTTTAAAAGAAGGCAGGATTTGAATGAGCAATGTAATGGTTGACGAACAATGCCTGGATATGTTAAATGTGATGTATAATGTTTGCGGCTGCAGTTGTGTCATACGATTTGGAATGTATAATATTTGCAATTGAGATTGTGTCTCTATGGTTTATTGTCATTTATATAAATGTAAAATGGTCTGTGTCATGCATGATAATTTAATAAAGATGCTTTTGTTTAAAAAAAAGACTGTGTTGAATATGAGGAAATCTTTTAAGTTATCTTTCCAAAGGAAAGTTTATATGCTGAATTCTGATATTCTGGCCAAGCTAGGTTATACAGAAAGTTAGGAAATGTTTATCATTTCCCCAAAGTTATGGAAAAATATTAATGGAATTGACTTTTTTTTTCTTTTATATGGGGTAATAGGCCCTGTTAAAAGGGGGTTCCTGTACTTACCAAGGGGTAGGTGGACTAGGTTTGTATAACCCAGTTGTATTCTGGGCTCTCTGTATCTGCACTAGATTTTTCTAAAAATCCAGAATAGGAACTCTGGTTTATTAGGACAAGTTTTATGGTCTGGGATGATAATGTTGGAAGAAAGCAAAACTTGTTTTTCATTACCTTGCTAATGAATATCTACAGAAATATATTTTATGGAGGTTGTTTTTAACTCAATTTATACAAAATAAGAGGTTATGTTATACATTTATAATGGATTTGTACTATTATATAAGACCTTTCAGTGCTTTGTCATCTTCTATATAAGCAGCAGTATCTGCTAAGCAACAACACTTTTCTAGTATATACAAATTAAAGAATTTTTATGGTGACTAAATCTAGGTAGACTACATGTTAAAAGTTTGATTAAATATAAAATTAAAGAATAGGCTTGGCAATATATGTTTCTGTGAAGAATCTATGGAACATGCTTTATTATACTGTACTAAATTTCAGATATTCTGGATTCAAGTATTAGGTGACTATAATCTTGTTGGAATATCCTCTGTTACAAATCACCATCTAATGTACATTTTTTATGATAATTTGAATGCCCATATGATGGAAGTCTATAATAAAATAATAACTAGTGTAGCTTAGATAATTTGGTTTATTCACTGTGATGAACTATTATTCAATAAATTGTGGGATTGTTCTTTGATAATGGAGAAACTAAAGAAATGGTGGTGGCAGAAAGGGTGGGGGTTTGTTACTTGATTTTTTTTCTTTCTCATTCCTTTTCTTTTTATTATTCTGTATATAATTTCATTTATCTCTGTACTACATACAAATGTTGAATGTCTGTATTTTGCTAAGCATGTATGCTGTATGTTTTGAACATATATGTGTAATAAAGTACCCCTATCTTTTCAATAGGAGCCATGGGATTTTTTATCTCCACCTGAGCTACCACCAACTCAAGCAGATGGGGCCCTCAGTTTAATGTCTCATCCAAAGGATGGCACACTGAGGAGTATATCACCACTCTTATGCTTCACTGCAGTGTGAGCAAATGATCTACCAGTTGTGAGAATAGAACCTACAACCTTCTGCACAAAAGGTAAGTGCGCTACTTTTTGTTCACTGACACTAATATTAATATATAATAATTGTAATAATAAAAATACTAGATCAACTAATAGTAATTCAAGGGGCTAATTTGAATAGGTTATTAATGGCCCTAGTATCAACTTATGAACCTATAAAATGTAAATAGTACCGCTACAATATTTTTACCAAGTACTCATAGCATTTGCATATAGTAAATTTCATGAAGAACTGCTTTCTGTATTTTCTCTTAAGACTTCGTTCATTAACATATAGTTAATCTGTGTTTCTGTTTGCTGCATTTTTTTTTTTCGTTTTGTAATCTCTGGGAATGAAAAAAATGGTCCATTTGGACCAGTGCTCTAATCCAGTAAGTAAAATTAAATAAATAAACATATAAGCAATATATAAATAAGCAAAGCAAGGCCACATCGTGGCAGAGAATGTTAGGCCTCATAACGCACCCCCCCCCCCACCATGTGACTCTTACACCTCTGTTGACAAAAAATGTCCATGGATTGGAATATTCACTGAGGTAGGACATGTTACCTATAGTGAATTTTGCATTAATTAGCAACAGGATTCCAAGGTACTTATGTGTTAAGAGATGAAAAACAACCCCCTTTCTAAAATGAATGGAAGAAGTTACAAATGTGTCCAAATATGAATATGCTATAACAGAACAAAAATGGAGATAGTGAGCACAATATAAAGGACAAGGTAGATAGGAGGAGCCACATACAACAAAACTAGGAGACAATATTCAAAGCAGCCATGAAGAACTACATTTTCATTGAAAAGGTGGAGAATGTGGAACAAGGTTCTGGCAGAAATAAATTGTGCAACTTTCAAAGAAGTACAGAACATGTGGAAAAAAGTAATGTGGTTTAGCAAATGAAGGCTACTACTGACAACACCTGAAAAGAGTAAATAGTTGTACATAGTTCTGCCCACTACCAGATCAACCTGCACTGAGGTGCATAACTCTACCATCTCAAAGTGTGCCAAGGCCCTGACTGCAATTAATTCATATTTCACTGACGTGGACCAAGACCATCTCACATTGAACTCAGGCATGGAGTGCTGTCATCTCAAAGAGATGCACAGCACTGACCACTGCCATCTCATACCATGATAAAATGTGCCCTCTGCCATTTTACAATATGCAGATACAGGGGCAGAGACATGCAGCACACTGCACTGAAATGTGGATTTCAGACATCTTATGCTACACTGAAACTTGGACTGCAGCCACCTTACACCATGCTGAGATATACACCACTGCCATCTCTCACTACTAACACATGGATCATGTCATCTCACACTGTACTAACACATGGATCATGCCATCTCACACTGCAGACAGGCTGTAATTCACAGCCATCTCACCTTGTGTTGCGTCTCTAATCATTGCCATCTTGCAATGCACTAAGGCCTTAATCACTGCCTGCTTTGAAACATGGACTGTGACTATTCAGTGCTGCACTTAGTCACAGATCATTGTCATCTCATACTAATCACTGCCACCTGACATTGTGCCAAGGCCTTAAGAATTGCTATGTCACCCTACACAAGGAGCCTTGACTGCTGCCATCTGATACTACACTGAAGCTATAGTCATTGCTTTTTTATACGGTATCAAGGCCAAACCCACAATTATCTCACATTGTAGTAACTGTTCTGCCTCACACTAATGATGATTCCAAAGTTCTCCACTATTTTTCCAAAGGACCTAATCTGGAAAGTTACCTCCCTATGGATCTGCGGGACATTTTGTCCAAGTGAGGTGCACCTTATTTTATTTGTAATGTGTTAATCGAATAGGTGGACTGGTCTACTAACTCTTCAACCACAAGCCTGTCTCAGAAACAGCACAAGTTGTGTAACAGTATCTTACACTTGTTCATGACAAAACTTGACTATCACCTCCAGATAAGTAAATTACGTCTTCCCTAATCATGCTGCAGCACTGATGCCCTCTACCACCCAGTCTGTGCTCATAAATGTAGACTTTGAATAATGTGTAAATTCCATTGTTCTTTCTCCAGGCACCAGTTTACATTTTGGCTTCAAAATGCATAGCACTACAGGCCAAAGGAATTGTAGTTGAGCCACCATATTAATTGCCCTGCTTTTATTAAAATGTCCCACCTTAACTATCACCTTTCTGGTCTAGTTATACATTTCTGATATATCCTGTAAACTGTCACATTGTCATTAATGTCTGGTGAGACAAATCTTAGACAGTCAGACCTACACAAACTCGTAGCCTGCTACAATATAATTGCAAAATTTGCCACTGGTGCCTCCTACTGCGGCCACCACTGTGTCTCCCTTAGAGACCTTGACTGGCTTGAACTCCCACAACTTCTACATCAAACTCAACTCACCTTTGCTCATAAACTAGTAAACCACCCTCTCCGAATCCCATTGCTCCATACAATTCTCCAACCCTACCACTCTTCTAGACCACTACGCTCCTGCAAATAAATCTACTCCAGGTCACCAAAGCCAAAAACTCAGCAGGTAAAGCACTATTTTCCTGCACTATATACAAGCTTCCCACTACCATAACTACCCTTCCTTCCTGCAATCTTTTCAAGACTGCACTTAAATCTCACCTAAATTCTCACTGGCTTTGTTCTTGTCCAATCCCCGACTAATAACCCCCCCCCCCTTCAACCATTCCCTCCTTTCCCAGCTTTGGATAGAGTTTCCCCTCTATCATTATAAAACTGAACTGAATATTACTCACTGTTTGTTAATCCTTCCAGGATTTAGTTATCATTTAGTCTGTTATTATTGTTATCTAGTTACTGTTTAATCCTTCCAGGATTTAGTTATCATTTAGTCTGTTATTATTGTTATCTAGTTACTGTTTAATCCTTCCAGGATTTAGTTATCATTTAGTCTGTTATTATTGTTATCTAGTTACTGTTTAATCCTTCCAGGATTTAGTTATCATTTAGTCTGTTATTAGTGTTATCTAATTACTGTTTAATCCTTCCAGGATTTAGTTATCATTTAGTCTATTACTATTGTTATCTAGTTACTGTTTAATCCTTCCAGGATTTAGTTATCATTTAGTTTGTTATTATTGTTATCTAGTTACTGTTTAATCCTTCCAGGATTTAGTTATCATTTAGTCTGTTATTATTGTTATCTAGTTACTGTTTAATCCTTCCAGGATTTAGTTATCATTTAGTCTGTTATTATTGTTATTTAGTTACTGTTTAATCCTTCCAAGATTTAGTTATCATTTAGTCTGTTATTATTGTTATCTAGTTACTGTTTAATGCTTCCAGGATTTAGTTATCATTTAGTCTGTTATTATTGTTATCTAGTTACTGTTTAATCCTTCCAGGATTTAGTTATCATTTAGTCTGTTATTATTGTTATCTAGTTACTGTTTAATCCTTCCAGGATTTAGTTATCATTTAGTCTGTTATTATTGTTATCTAGTTACTGTTTAATCCTTCCAGAATTTAGTTATCATTTAGTCTGTTATTATTGTTATCTAGTTACTGTTTAATCCTTCCAGGATTTAGTTATCATTTCGTTTGTTATTATTGTTATCTAGTTAGTTTAATCCTTCCAGGATTAAGTTATCATTTAGTCTGTTATTATTGTTATCTAGTTACTGTTTAATCCTTCCAGGATTTAGTTATCATTTAGTCTGTTATTATTGTTATCTAGTTACTGTTTAATCCTTCCAGGATTTAGTTATCATTTAGTCTGTTATTATTGTTATCTAGTTACTGTTTAAAAAATTTCTAGCACCGTGTTTTACTTCTTATTTCTCAATGTTTGTAACTAGAGCTTACTACTCAATTGTACAAATTTGCTCCTGTATTTCTCCATGTCATGATCACCTCTACTGTATATATACCTTGATTGTTATTGTTTACCATCTACCATGTCATTCTGTGAAGCTATTCTCCCCGGGCCTCTGGTGAAAAAGGACCCGTGTCCAGTCGGAATTTCCTGATAAACAAATGTAAAATAAAATAAATAAATAAAATATCTGGGCAGATTATATCCATATGTTATCCATGAGCAGTCTTGGTCATAAAACAGTTGTAAAATCATGAGGCTCTACTTGTTAGTTTCCCCTCAAGTGTTTGGCAGTGCCTTGTATAGCCACAGACACCCTGAGTTGACATTTGTCCTGTAAAAGCACCACTGAAATTTCACCAATACCTAGTTGCACACAGGACAACTAGTTTGCAGTGATAAATACTGCCCCCAGAGTTGCAAGCCAGATACTGCTGACATTACTTTATATTCTCACTCCAACTGTCTAATCAATAAAAAAAGTGTCTGTTGCCATGGATATGACCTTTCCCACACTCTCTGTTACCAACTTGGTGGATATGGGTATCCTGAGGCAATGTAGACATTGCCTCATGCTTACTGACAATCAGTTAATTCTCAAACAAACTGATATGGTATGTGAGAGATGTATTTACACAATGTCACCGGAGGCAAAGCTCTCTCATAGAAGCTCTCCTAATGACAATAAGGTTGTCAGTAGTACACACACTTCCCCCATCACACACAATTAAAAGGAGACAGTTTGCTATGGGAAGGTCGAGCCCGAACTCAGTTGAATGATGGAATCACCAACCCATGTCCGCGAAAGTGATAATTTCGAATTCCGACATTGTTGAAATACATCTCGACTTCGACCTCGAAATGGGCTTTAGCATGGGTCAAGATGAGGGCAAGATTTGTACTTTGACAATGTCAGGTTTGACATTGTTGCCATGTGGCCTTCAGACTTTGGCTACAGTGGATTTGACCGAGTCCACTTCAACTTTCTCATAGTAAACCAAGGAGACATATAGATCTACATATGCTGAGGCACTTAAATGTAACCTTCCTAAATCCTCCTAGACGAGGTGCATATAAACACCCTCATCAACCCCAAATGCACTCTTTCAAAATAACACCCACATAAACACATACAGACACATCTCATGTAGTGTCTACTTCTAAGCCCATAATGCAAGCCACCACAGAATCCAGCATTCTAGTCTTTGGAGACTTCATTGTGAGACACACTGATGTCCCTCTCACCAGACAGGATATGGAGAAAGCCATGGACAGTTGCTTTTCAGGGGCCACAATACACATGCACTCAGGTAATTGGAACACAAGCACCAGTATGACTCAGTCATAGTCCATATGTGTGTTTGTACGGGTCCCCTTTACATTACCGAAACGACACTTCACTGACACGCAGAAGACCGAGACGAAACGACCGACAAGCAACTTGATCAAAAAGGTGATTTGCCGACAGCCGAAAGACCGACAAGGGTAACGTGTGAGCGCGACTCGGTAAGTATGCGATAGTGACGGAGTTAGGAGGGGTCAGGTAAGTGTGCGATATTGTAGGATTTTGGGTTAGGGTGTGGGAAAGGTGAGTGTGTGGTAGTGTCGGAGTTAGGGTTTGGGTAAGGTAAGTGTGTGATAGTGACGGACTGTAGTTTAGGGACGGGTTAAGTGAGTTAGGTTTAGAGTGCGGGTAGGGTGAGTGTGCGATAGTGACGGGCTTTATGTTTTAGGGTGGGGTAAGTGAGTTAGGGTTAGGGTGCAGGTAGGTTAAGTGTGTGATAGTGACAGTCTTTAGGTGTAGGGGTGGGTTAAGTGAGTTAGGGTTAGGGTGCGGGTAGGGTAACTGTGCGGTAGTGTCGGACCTTAGGGTTAGGGTTTGGGTTAGGGTTAGTGGATATGTCATTGTGTCATGTGTAATTTACGTTGTTTGTGTCGGTGTAATTGTGTTCGGTTTTGTGAGTTGTCGGTGTTGTGTGTTGTCGGTTATTTGGGGTCGGTGTTTTGTGTGTCGGTGAAGTGTCGTTTCAGTAATGTAAAGTAGACCCGTTTGTACATATGAAATGAAACATCATCTCGGAATATGTGTCCCAGGCAGGTATGAGCCTTGCGCTGAGCAGCATTTTACCTTCTCCAAGGATGATGCCACAATGTGAATGATGGATGAGTGATTTTAATAACTGGCTTAGTTTCTGGTGTCATTCTAAGTGAGTGCAATATTTGTCAGCATGAAAGGAGATAGTCAACATACAACACTGCTTTGCCAAGTGTAGCACAGAGTGTGTGTGCTGTGTCTTTAAGAAGCATTTCAAGGACTGAATGTGCATATATAAATAGCAAGCATGTACTATACTCAATGCTATTTTGAGACTGCAGCCAGAGAGTGAACATGTATGAGTGTAATAGCTAGTTTGCTTATAACTTTACTTAAGTTAAAGTATTAGCATCAATCCTGATGTGTTTGTACATAATAAATCTGCTTGAACAGAACCCATGAAGTCTCGTCTATTGTGTCCTGACTAGACAAGCGACATGGAGTTAGAACAGGTATGCCAGAAACTGATATTCAGATCCACCAGGTAAGAGACAACAGTGAAGGTAAACTAAAAGAAACAAGCACGAAAACAAGCCAGACAAGCAACAAAGGTAACAAAAAATTGCACAAACAGTTTGTTCTATAAATAAGATGAAACAGAGCATTACAAGGGCACAAACTGTATTATTTAACTAGTGAAAGGCACAAAAGATTTATTAGCTAAGCAAAATGTTTAAGATTAAGTTATTTGATGATACAATTGTCAGAGAAGCTCATAAAGGCTGAGAAATTACCTCAGAGTTGCAAAATGAGCATGTTTAAAGCAAAACAGGCATGTTTCAAGTAAAATGGGCACAAGAAAAGTACAATGGGTATGAAAAGAGATTAAATGAGCAAAACAAATATAATAAGGGCAAAAAGGGCACATTAAGTGTAAATAAAGCAAGGTGACTGCATATTTTGGGCAAAGTGTTGTGTTTTGGCAAAAAACTACTGTTTTGCATTAACTAAAACCCTGAAAACCATAACTAAAGTTACTTAAAGTATTTCAAAGTGTGTAAAGGTGCTTACATTACTGCGCATTTATTCCAAAGAGTCTGTTAGTGTGCAAAGTGCAACTTTTTCGTGAAGTACAAAGTACAGCCATTTTGAAACGTTTCTTGTGATGGGTGTCTATTCGTAAAGTGCCACCATTACAATGAGTGTCTTGCATTATAAAGAGTTACTTAATGAAGTACTGCCATTTTGTGGAAGTTTCAGTGCGCTGTGTACTGTTTATTCGCAAAATGCAATTACTTTGAAGTGTTTCTTATTCCGAGCTTCTCCTGCTCTTTTCATTCGCACAGTACAGTTATTTGAAATGTTTCTTACACTGATAAGGAGTGAGTTCTTACAGTACAGTGATTTCAAAAGTGTTGCAGTGCCCGAGAGACTTATTTTGCAAAGTTCAGTTATTCAGAGGCTTATTGTGCTATTAGTCATAGTTACAAGTGCTAGCATCAATTTCTGGCATATGTATATGTGTGTATGTTCGTGCGTATTTGCAAAACCCTTCACTGGTTTGTGCTAATATGACAGATGGATTTTGAAAGCTCTCACCACTTGTATTTGATCAGAATATTGCAGAGAATTGGAGAATATTTGAGCAAAAGTGTGATATTTTTATACAGGCAGCTTATTCAGATAAAGATGTATGCTCTAGGGCATTCATTTTGCTAAACCTTGCTGGGTCAGAGGCCATAGAAAGAGAGCATTCATTTGTGTATGCAACAGCTGTATATGAAGGAGAAGGTGAAACTGTCATATTGTTGTGCAGGTGGAATCAAGAGAAGACCCTGAGTGTTTGAAGTGCAAATTCAGAGAGATGTGTTACCCTCAGACAAATATTACATTAGAGAGGCATTTGTTTTACACAAGAGATCAGAAACCAGGGGAAACATTTGCAGCTTATATAACTGGCCTGAGAAACAAAGCTAAAACATGTCAGTTTGGTGACCTAAAGTATGAAGTGATAAAGGACAGGCTTGTGTGTGGTATTAATAGTGCTGCGGTGAGAAAGATTTTGCTTCGTGACAGTGATTTAACTTTAAGCAAAGCTATAGAAATTTCTCAAATCCACGACATTACAGAAAGGCACACAAGTATGCTTGCAAGTGATGAGTATGGTTTCAGCAAGCTCTAGAGTAAATGTAGATAGCATGCAACACATGGCAAACAGAAGCAGGCCTAAACTCATGGCAGCCACAGCCCCTGCGGGTTCACCAGGGAAACCATATAGTGTTCCAGCAAGTTCTAAGAAGGGTGCATGCTCAGTACCGTACAAGCATGAGTCAGCAAAACCCAAGCCAAACCTTATTGTTAACTGGTATAATTGTGGAGCCAATCATGAGTCAAAAGAAAGAAATGCTTAGCATTTGGTCAGCAATGCCACAAGTGTAGAAAATGGAATCATTTTCAAAGGTTTTGCTAATCAAGTAAACCTCACACAGTTATAAAGAAAGGTCACTCAAGAAAGCAAACTGATCAAGTAGAATTGTAGCAGCAGTTCACTTTCTATGTAGATGGTAAAAAGGTTGATGCAGTGAATTTGTTAACAAGGAATGAAGTGTTTTGTACTGTATGGATCAATGGTAATCACACCGAGCTCAAAGTAAACACTGGTTCAAAGTGTAATTTTATGTATGCAGATACTTTTGCTAAAGTGAGCGCTAATGAACAACTCAATGTGGTCAGTTATGTGAAACTTGTTGCTTATGGAGGTGAAGAAATTCAAACTGAAGGCTCAGTAGTACTTTCATGTTATTTGACCAAGAACTGTTACAACTTGTTATTCTATGTAGTTCGAAGACCTGTGCAGTCCTTATTGGGTCTCAAAGACAGCTTGAGAATTAATCTGCTTTCTTTTACCAAAGAAGTTCATCAGATAAGTACATATCCTAGTTACAATTTCTCTGAAGTCATTTTCTCAGCATATGCTGATGTTTTCGATAAATTGGGCAAACATCCAGTTGTGTATTGTATGAAGTTAGACACAGAGGTCAGTCCATTGATCAGACCTGCAAGAAAAGTTCCAATAGCCATGCAAGATACAGTCAAAGCTCAGTTGTATAAAATGGTGCAGCAAGGTGTAATTTGTCCAGTTACAAAACCAATTGAATGGGTTTTGTCCATGGTAGCAGCTCACAAAAAAGGCTCAGATGAAATCAGAATATGTATTGACCCAAGAGATTTGAGCAAAGTGTTGAAGAGACTACATCATCCAATGTGTACAGTCGAAGAAGTTGCAGCCCTGATACTGAATGCCACTTTTTTATCTATCTTAGATGCAAAGAGTTCATTTTGGCAAGTGACGCTTGATTGCAAATCCTCTTTACTGACTACTTTCAGTACCTGATTTGGCAGATATAGATTCATAAGGATGCCATTTGGAATAAATTCTACAAGTGAAGTCTTTCAGAGTGCAATGGAGCAAATTTTTTCAGGATATCCCTCTGCCATAATTGTAGATGATTTATTGGTCAGAAGCAATGGTGAAGCAGAGCATGACAGAAACCTTAAGAGAGTTCTAGACAGAGCATGTAAAGTGAACTTAAAGCTCAATCCTCTGAAGTGCAAATTCAGACTACCAGAAGTTACATATGTTGGTCATTTATTTACTAATACTGGCTTGCAACCAGAGCCGTTTAAACAGGCAGCCATTTTCAAGATGCCAATGGCAGATAATGTTCAAGCTCTACAGCGTTTTCTTGGTATGGTCAACTATTTAGGCAAGTTTATACCAGACTTCAGTGACTTGACACCACCTTTGAGAGAGTTAACGTGCAAAAATGTTATATGGTCTTGGTTAGAACAGCACCAGAAGGCATTTGATGCCCTTAAGTGGAAAACTACCACTCCACCTACATTAAGATACTATGATGTTAACAAACCAGTAACCCTTTCCTGGGATGCTTCAAAATTTGGTCTTGACACAGTCATTCTTCAGGAAGGCAGACCAGTAGCCTATGCATGAAGAACTCTTACTTAAACTGAAATGCAGTATGCTCAAATTGAGAAAGAACTTTTGGCAATAGTGTTTGCATGTTCCAAGTTTCATGATTATATGTATGGTCGAGCTATTGAGATTGAAACTGATCACCAACCTCTAGTTACTATTTCAAAGAAGCCTATGCATTTTGCTCCAGCAAGATTACAAAGAATGATGCTCAAATTGCAAAAGTACAACTTCAAAATGGTCTATACAAAAGGTAAACTTATTTATCTGGCTGATACCTTATCCAGATCACCCAGAAATACAATGGAACAGCTTCATGAAGAGAATTTTCACTTTGGCATAATGGAAGTGCATAATTTTTCTACCTCGAGACTTGATGAGCTGAGAGATCATTCAAAGACTGATCCAATTTTGCAAAAGCTCAGCCACTACATTAATGTTGGATGGCCGTCAAAGCAATCTAGTATACCACCTGAAGTGAACTATTTTCCTTGCGGAGATAAGATGTCGATGGAAGATGGCATTATTTTCAAAGGTCCTAAAATTGTTGTTCCTGCTTCCTTACAGCATGAATATATCCAGATTTTGCATCATGGTCACCCAGGTTCCCAATCTACCAAAAGAAGGGTGAGAGGACTAGTATCTTGGCCTTTCCTAGCAAAAGACATTGATAAAGTACTTTCTTCTTGTTCAGTGTGTAATAATAATAAATCGCATTTGGAAAAAAAAACACTTCAGCTAAGTCAAGTTCCTGAACTACCTTGGTCAACAGTAGCCACTGATATATTCGAGTGGAACAATCAGCATTACTTGGTATTGCTAGACTCTTATTCAAACTGGTATGAGATTGATCTACTACCTAATCTACCATCCACTGCTGCTATTACTAAGTTGAAATGACATTTCTCAGCCCATGGTAGTCCACACAAACGTATTTCTGACAATGGTACTCAGTTTTCTTACTAGTTAAATGTTTCAGAAATTTGCAAGAGAATGGGACTTTGTACGTGTTACTAGTAGTCCAGAATATCCGCAGTCAAATGGTCCAGCTGAACGTGCAGTGCAGACTGCAAAGGAATTACTTGAGAGGTCAAAGTGTGACAATACCAATGTCTATTTGAATCTACTTAATCTCAGAAACATGCCACGTGACGATATACTTGGCTCGCCTGCTCAGAGACTTCTATCTAGGCAAACCAGAACAATATTGCCTATCAGTTCCAGTTTGTTGAGGCCTAAAGCTAAGAATAACAAGACTATTAGAGCTCAACTACTCAGAAAGTATTCTTTCCAGACGTTCAGCTATGACAAATCGAGCAGATTTCTTCATCCATTGAAAGAAGGAGAGATAGTGAGGATTCAAATAGCAAAAGGTTTCATCCAGATTCGTCAGGTTATAGGTATATGTACCAAGCCGAGATCCTGCTTTGTGGAATCTGAGGGTGTGGAGAACAGGAGAAATCGAAGACATCTTTTTCCTGTATCAGTATCGATATCACATGCATTATTCCTGTGATACAGAGACTAGATCTCAGAGCTACCTAGATAATGTTCCTGTTCCAGAATGTGCCTTAACTTTTACTTCCATTTCTAATGATGTTCCCGATGTCCCGAAAGTTGAATATTCTACAGAGACAGTTCCAGTCGCTAAATCTGATTCTAGTTTCTATGTCACACAATTTGGTCGTATTTCCAGACCTACTGTGAAATACACAGTGAGTTAGACTTAACTGTATATATATGTATATTCAGTTCAGTATAATTGCATGACTAAAAATTACTTATATTGATTGCATGTCAGTTACTGTTTTAACATTGCATGACTATTTCTCAAAGAGGGAGGATGTAGAACAGAGTGTATGTGTTGGGTCTTTAAGAAGCATTTCAAGGACTGAGCATGCACGTATAAATAGCAGGCACATGCTATACTCAGTACCCTTTTGAGAGTGCAGTCAAAGAGTGAACTCGTATGAGTGTAATAGCTAGTTTGTTTATAACTTTACCCAAGTTAAAGTATTAAGCCTCAATCCTGATGTGTTTGTATGTAATAAAGCTGCTTTAACAGAACCCATGCAGTCTTTGCTATTGTGTTTTGACTCGAAGAGTGACACCAGGGATGGTGTGCACCTTTTCCCTCTAGGCTTTCGAGTATTAAAATGCTGTCCTCCCCCATAGTGCTTTTTTGGGCAATGCCAAACTGAAAATAATTCCAACATAGCAAATCAAAACCAAGAAAACTAAAAGTATTACTGCTCAATGCTAGGAGTCTAAACAAAAAACTCCACTCCCTAGAAGCTTTCTTCACCCTAGAAAATGCTGATGTCTGTGGCGTCACTGAGACATGCTTTAAAGCCGCTGAGAGCACACCAACAGTGCAAGGTTATAATGCCTTCCACACATTTAGACAAGCTACTACACAGACAGGGACTAAAGGTGGAGGTGTCTCGATTTACATTAAAAACAAATAGACCTCAAGGCTGGTCAAAAAGGACAATGCACTTGAGCTTCTCCATGTTCAAATCACCATAGGAAAAATCCGATACCACTTCCTTACAAGCTATGGCCCAGGAAACCCATACCATGTATTTAAACTTATTGGAAACACTCACCATCCAGCCCAATACCGTATTCATTGGTGACTTCAATTACCCCACTATTAACTAAGAATAATATATGACACCAAATGTACAGGAACACAGATTCCTGGATTTTGCAAACACAAACTCCCTGAACCAGATTGTCAGTGCACCAAGGGTTACAACCATACTGGATCAGATCCCCACTAATATGAGATTGTGCTGCAGACCCCCTAGTGTAATGTCTTCTCTGTTAAGGTCAGACCTCAAAATGGTCTCATTTGAAGTAAAAGTAAAACCTGGAACCCCAGCTAACCCTGAAATATTCAGGAACTACTAAAAGGCTCAGTTCCTACTGTTAAGTGATAACCTGGGAAAATTTCAAGCCCCCAGAAACCATGAGAACACTGCTGCCTACACAGAACTGTTCACAGAAACCCTACACAAACATGTTAATAGCTGCATAGAGGCAGCTGTACCTATCAGGAAGAAGTACAAAATTAACTCAAAAAACAAGCCACCCTGGTGGAATAACATCAGTAGGCTGTATAATAGAAGGAAGAAACTCATGGCAAAAATTAGGAGGTGCAGCACCCAGCAGGATAAAGGCACTCTCCTCAAATTAAACAAAAACTCAGAGGACAAATAAAGTCTACCAAAGCAAATTTGAAATAAATTTGCCGTCCCAGGCTAAGGACAACCACAAGGCATTCTTTATCTATGTCCGCAACCTCAAGGCAACATACAATTGTGTGCAGAGCTCATGTTAAATGGAGCCACCTATACTGAGCCAGAAGATTTAGCAAACCTATTGGCTGACAAATTCAGCTCCATCTTTGCCCCTCTCTCCCCATCAACCTTGCATTAGGAAATATCAAATATAACACACCCCTGCTATCACTAGGGAACAGGTCCTTAACACTCTCTCTAAGGCCAAGAACACTGCATCAATGGGCCCAGACAATATCCCAGGATGCCTTCTAAATAGCATGAAACATGATCTGTCAGGGCTTCTGAGATTGCTATTTAACTGTAGCCTCCAAACAGTCTTTGTACCTCATGAATGCAGAACAGCAACAGTCATCCCGCTGTACAAAGGTGGGCCATCACTAGTCTCATATGCAAAGCCATGGAAAGAATTTATCATGGAAATGATTAATAATGACATAGGAAACCTTCAGATACTGGACCTAACCCAATTTGTTTTCATCAAGGGCAGGTCACGACTACTCAATCTGGTGGACTTCTTTGAGAAGATCATGAAAGCAATGGATGAAGGCAAATGGTTCATACTGCCTACCTTGACCTGGCCAAGGCATTTGACACAATCCCCACTCAGGCATTGTTGACAAACTTAAGAGGTTAAGCACTAACCCTTATGTAACCCGGTGGATAGCCAGATGGCTCACTGACAGGATCCAGGAAGTTAGAATTGGGGAATCCACTTTTACAAAGAGGCCAGTCAGAGGCAAAGACCCTCAGGGATCAGTCCTGGGACCACTCCTTTTTGACATTTACTTCTCTGAAGTCAAGGTCTATGTCAATGGCCTGTGGCTGACTAAATTTGCAGATGATTGCAAGTTAGGAGCTGTCATTGAATTGCCCACCAACACAAATGTTCTCCAGGAAGGGCTGACACAGACAAATAACTGGTTCCAGAGCCATGTACTAAAACTAAATTCCAAGAAATGCATAATAGTATCCTTCAGGAAGTCATCCACTCCTGGTAACTGTCATATGACAACAGACCCTTAAGCGTTGACCCAGTAGTTAGGGACTTGGGGACATACATAGACAGTAATCTAGCCTTTGACCATCATGTATCTACAGTAGTGAGGAAATCATTTTATTTGTGCAACGTATAAACAAAGCTATGGCATCTAGGTCCAAGGAAGAAAATGTTCCACTGTATTCAGCATTCATTAGACCTATCATTGAATACAATGTCCCCTTTGGTATGTACCTAACCAGGCATATCCAACAGTTGAAATGTCCACAGAAGTTCCTCACTAAAAGAATACAGGGCATAAGTAACATGTCCTATGCAGACCACTTCAAGGCTCTATCCCGGCAGGATTCTGTTTCCTACAGGCTATTGAGGGGAGATCTAGGACTAGCATACAAGGCATTGTCAGACCCCACTCTGATGGACCTCCTGCATATTGGCAAAACAAACAGCATCAGAATCATCCATTCTAAAGATTTAAACCTTGCCTGTGATATAAATAGGACCTGCTGGAGAAACAGGTATGTATCCCAGAGGTTACTCCTTCTCTGGAACAGGATCCCCATCCATGTGAAGCAGAGTTCCTTACTAACCCAATTCAAGTGTAAGTTGGACAATTGGATGAGGAACAGGAAATTCATCCTGGGTTTGGCACCTATGTCTCTAATGGACACAGGACAGACATCCTGTAAATAGTTCATCTTCCAAGCCCTTGCTTGTAAATGTTTCACCTCCCAAGCCCCTGTTTACACTTATCAAGGGTACAAGAATATGTCACAGATTTGAGATGCATGGCTAAGCTTAAAAAGGCCCTTGTGAATGTTAGCCTGTTAGGGTCCAAGAAACCTAAGTAGTTAAGGCTACACAGATGAGAACTCCCATTTATATGAAGCAATAAAGCTGTAAACTGAGAAATGTATAGCCAAAGTATCTAACTAAAGCCATTACAAAAGAAGAACATGCTACTATCCAGCCCATGTGGTTCTTACATCAGACTTCCACTGCAATGTCTCAAGTTAAAAAATGCTCCTGGCCAGAGTATCCACCGAGGTAGGATATTCCAGAGTACATTTTTAATGAAAATCTAGTAGAATGTTTTCAAGGTATTTCTGTATGTATGGAACATTAAAAATAAAATCTGTCATTTAACAGATTTAAAGAAATCACTTTAGAGCAAACTTAACGTTATGGCTTAGAACAATGAAGCCCAGATTCAGATAGAGTTCTTGATACTGCAGCAGATATCCAGAAAAAGATGGCATTGGGAAACCACCTCTGGTTTGACAAACCCAGGAAGAGTAGCAGAGTTTCACCTCAGGTGTTCTACCTGGGAAAAGGCCAGGTACTACAACTCCTGCAATTTGGGAATCTGGTAGCAGGAGCTGATCAAGAGTGTGCATGTGCACTAGCTAGGAAGTTTGAGTTGGAAAAATAACTTTAGTTGCCTTATTGCCAAAAAAGACACATGGGAAGGGAAGAAAGGCATCAGCTAAGATTTAACGTCCAAAACTGTGAGGTACAGTACATTGGCATTAAAAATCCACTTCAAAATATCAGCTTGTAGGAATTTCAGTACAGAACAGAGGACAAGAAAACAACTTCTGTGAGATGAATATAGCTATAGTGAATCACAAGGACCACTGTGAGATGACAATAATAAAACTGACCAAAATATTGGGATGTATCCTAGGCTGTTTAACCCTCAGAGAAGACAGGTGGTCCTTCTATACTACAGGGTACTGGAAAGTCCTACCTCTAAATTCAGGAGGCTGTACAGACTGAAATAGAGGTTTTGGGAAAAAAAAATGAACATCGAGTTACCAGGGCGAGTAAAATGATGGTTGGACTGAACTATGAAAAAAGGCTAGGGATGCTGAGAATGTGCCCAAGGAGCTAAAGGGTAAGATATGGGTGCAAATATGTGTGAGAAGAATAAGTGAGGGCACAGAACTACAGGGCAAGAAGAGGCAAAGCAGGAAAAGAAGCAGCTGGCAGCAACAGGATGCCAAATTTAATGCAGATGCCGTAGCATTCTACTCTGCAAAAAGGATAAGAGACTGCAAGACAACTGGTGGCCTACTGACTGATGACATAACTCTAACTGACTAATGGAAAAGATAAAGAAGAAGGAAAGGAGGGAATCTGGGTAAAACATGAGTAGAACATGACACACCTTTGGCTCTTTCTACTGTCACAGATGTCTGCTAGATGCTGGGTTTATTTCTGCAAAAGCAAAGCTCAAGCAGTGAGCATGCAATGACTGCTCTGTAAAAATATGTAGGATTTAGAAAATAGTGTAAGAGTTGCAAACATATATTCTGCTAGGCAGAGTTTGTTCTATTGTGCTTTTCAAAACTGTACGTGGCATGAAAACATGTTCATAGGGGGGAAGCTATGCCTGTATCTCTGCTGATACTGAACAGGAGGAAGTGAGTAGATGGAAAACTAAAGAGCATTGTATGTTATAAGAATATATGAGGCTAAATGTTTAGGAAATTACATACAACAGGAGAAAATATCTGAGCTTGATAATTTAAAAAGGCAAGAAATATAAGGATGGCTTGGAAACATGAACATGTATCAGAGATTGGCAGCACTAAAGGAAGAAAACAAAGCTGGTTAGGTAAAAGTAGGGATGGATCGTGCAGAAATGTACAACCATGAGTCTAGTTTGCAACATGTGGCAACAAGTGACACTCTTGCATGAGAGAAAGTAAGCATAGCAGAAATTAGAGATGTGGTCAAAAAGAAAATGGGGTATAGCCTATTATTACCTGGCCCGAGCTGCACAGAACTCAAACACTGAACAAGATTGGATGATGCTGTCAATCTGCATCAGTGAAGGCACCAAGAGTGAGGTCAGGGAAGAAAATGCATGAAGAGGTAAGTACTTGGGAATATGGGGAACCAGTCAAAATGAATGTCAAAGCAATGGAGGGAAAGACTAGCTAAGGGATCTATACTACATGTTTTATTTTACTTATGTTTCAGCAGCAGACACTGCCTTAGTATCTGTCTTAATAATTTCATTCCAAACATTTGTTGCTATCACCTTGGTCACTGGAACATATCCCAGTATGGTGAGAGACTTTTATTTACCTGACACACAATTCACCCACATGGTGTTCATTAGAAATATATTACTGAGGATTAAGCTGTGGTCTCTCATAGCCAGTAACTAACTGTCCTTCTAAAGATTACCACTCCTTCAGTAGGCTAGTCAGTCAACATGGCAAAGTCAGAACATTCTACAGAGTTGTGATCCAGATCTTTGAAAAGCAACAGTCATTCTAATAAATTCACAGAGGGTCCCACTTCTGCCATCGTTTCATGCAATGAAGCCCTGTACTCTGTTACCGCATAATACACCAACGTTCTGATTGTCACCGTTTCATGCTGGGTTATTATACCTTCAGAATAATAATGGCTGATAGGAGTTTCACTGCAATATACTAATCAGGTCACCTGGCCGCATACTTGCAGAGGATTCCACTTGTCTTTCTGCTGTAGTGCAGTGCACCATTGTGCACTTCTTGATGATGAATGTCAGTGTACATCCAGATTAAGTGAGATGTTGGTACCCCTCTGCCCATTGTCCAACTCTGATCCTGATATCTTTGTCATTTTCTGATTTGCCCCCATTTCTACTCCTCAGCTTGCATGTTAACACAAAACAATAATAGCGGTAGGCCACCGAGTTGATCTCTGGGCAACAATGAATAAATATCCAAAATGATTATAATATTTTGCAATGGTACTACTGAAAAATCACACTGTATCTCACTTATTTTTTTATAGGATTTTGTGAAACCACAAAGTAAGTATTCAAAAGTCATATTGGAATTGTATGATTAAATGCTCATTCTAGACTTAATGTTAAGGAGAAATATTCATCATTGAAATTGCCTTCTAAGTCTTCTTCCTCTTCTTTCTAGACTATTAACTCTTAATGTGGATATTCATACACTGAGTTTTTGTGCCCCATACATGCTTAAAATTATTTTTAAAGATGGGAATGTAAATGTTGGAAGTGCAATAATTATTTATAAGCAGACTGTCAATACAAATTTTATGATTGTGAATTAATAATAATAAAAAAACTAACATGCTATTCAATCTGGACAATCTTCTCAGTGGTAAGAGAATCAGTAATGAAGAACTGGAAAAAGCTTGTCTCGCTTTCATTTTATGATTTGTGTCAGATTCATTTTTTTGCTTTATAATAAGCCTGTGGATTTAGTAACATCACATCTGTGATCACTGCCACCTGTACTCCATGTAATGTGCATGCACAATGCCTCATTACTCATTAACAGTGAATGAGGACAGGCAAGTGTGTACAATGAGAAGCTCAAAAAGGAGCCTCATCACAGCTGCCTCATGGACCCGTGTAAAGAACATGTACAACTATGGTGTGGCCACAGTGCAGTACAAGCAACAATAGTGCTCTTCTGTTGAGCACAAGCCCCGAAGGTACTCAGTACAATCCCGAGCACACAGCTGTTGCAAGAGAAAGAAGGTTTGTGGCTTTTCTACATGGCCATGAGACTTGTGCGCCGATCCATTTCTTGATCCAAGGATCCACAAAAACAGAGCAGATACTTGAGGAAGGTAGTAAGGGGAATATGGTTAAGGTAGGAGGACCATGGAAACAAGCATATAATATAGATAAGACTACAAAAGGAGGTGCTGACTCTATCATGGATGTGGAAGACAATAGATAGGGGGGTATAAAGAAGGTATAAAACACTAAGATATCAGTCCCAAGTAACTGAAGTTAAAAAGGTAAAACAAAGGAAAACTCATGAAGGATGGCATACAGAAAT
Source organism: Protopterus annectens (assembly GCF_019279795.1). NCBI lineage: Eukaryota > Metazoa > Chordata > Ceratodontiformes > Protopteridae > Protopterus > Protopterus annectens. The sequence goes on along the minus strand of NC_056751.1, from coordinate 534,312,209 downwards.
GTACCAAGATATATCGACCAATAGCAGTTATGGCATCAGCAGAGTCTGAGCACTGTACCTGTACTATAATGCAAATGTCAAGAACCAAACACCCTACTGTAACAATGATATGCCTATAACAACCATATGGAAATTTGAACCCTCATCTCTCCCCAATTAGATTGTCATGGTACAGAGAGCTTAATTTACATGTTGAGCTAGAGAAGCAGTCACACTAAAGTGTCAGCGAAGGACATAAAAACTGATTGCTACACACTTGATGAATGAAATAATAAAATATACAAAAAGCATTCAGCCCCAGGGGGACTTGAACAGCTCTCCCCAATTAAACTGTACAATGCACATTCTTTATATGCTGAGCTAGAGAACTAGTCACATTTAAAGGTGTCATAGAAGCGCATAACAGGTGATTGTTAAACACTTGCAGTAGTAAGGAATAAAAACACACAGACGGCAATCAACATTGAGGGGACTTGAACCCTGAGCCCTCTTAACTTCATACCTCTGAACCTCTTAGCACAAGAATTCTGAACAAAGCCAGAAATAATGCGGGTATCAAAGGCCCAATATCATGGACAAATTTTAAATATTGCTCTTATAAACTTAGAACATTGATAGAATAAAAGATCTTGTATTAACATGTATTTTCTGATAGATGTGAACTCAGAAACTAAAATGTTGGTCATTACTTGGTGATTTCGATCCTTTATGACGACAGAAAAAATGCACATTTTATGAGGAAAAGACCAAAAATAAGAGGCAAAAATATGGACATTCTGTGAAAATCTGGACAGTTGAAAGGTCTGCTCCACTTACACTACACTAAGCATTTCATTTACATGCTGAGCTATAGAAACAATCACACTAAAGGCATCAGCTTTATCCTATGTTGTATATGCAGACTTCTACAAAACAGTGCTCAGCTTATTTATACTTCCAAAGGCAGCTGAGGCCAATATGCACAGCAGATTCTAATGGTCATTTGTAATCACTGGTATAAATTTTATGGTGCCAGTAGGTTGTATATGGGTATCAATAGAACTTTTCATGACATGTGGCACATGGATCAAAAATAATAACTGAGTATGATGCCATACATGGGCATGTGTGGTGTGTTTTTATTTATTTTTGACTAGATTAAAGGTTGGAATGGGAAGCAGTCAGAGGGTAGGACAGAAATCAAACCACTAAGGAATGACCATGATGGAAGTGGGGAAGGTGGAGGGTTTTTTTTGTTTTGTTTTTTTTCTGGGACAAGTGTTCATTTTTCATGCATAAAGAGAGGAAAGCTGGGGAGGAAGTAAGGGAAGTGAGAGGAAGGTAAGGGGGTTAGGTTAGATAGCAGGGAAGACAGATGTCACTGCTAGTGTCTGTGGTAACACAATGGTGAAGGAGACACAAAACAAAATAATAAGCTAAATGGAGGTAAGAAAATTGTGAAAAGATGACTGAATAACCAACGGAGGTGAAAGTGGACATAAAACAAAGGGGAAGATAAGGCTGACAGATACGATGGGGTGTTTGCAATTGCAGTCCCTGCCAGCTGTGACCCAGTGGGAGATTACTTGCCAATTTGGGTACAGTAAAATAAATGGAGGTAAACAAACTAATAAAGAAATGGATGTAAAAGAAAGGAAAGCACCAAAGGGGGTAGAGAGAGAAAAGCATAAATATAATTAAAAAAATTATGCTGATCTATAGTTTGAGTATCATACACTTGCTATTAGTATATAAAATCGAAAGGAGTCCTGAACTGATAGTCATAATCCCCTGCATTCTGGTAAATAAGGTATCAATGTAATGAGCTACTTAGATAAACCAACAGGTGTCTCTAGTCTGAGATGCATTAATGATGTCTTTAACAACTGTACACATACAAAGAAACATGCTGCTTAGAATTAAGCATTTCACTCACATGTTACAAGCAAAGGAAACAACTATACTGACAAAGATATTCAGCCAAACAAAAATGTTTGTCATACATATTTTCTCCATCTAATGCCATTGTTAGTATAATTAGAGAGAAAAATAAACCTGAAAGGTGGTGGTGCTGCGGTAGCGCTGTCACCTCACAGTAAGATGTTGTCCTGTTCGATTCTCAGCTAGAGCATCTTCTGTGTGGAGACATGCGTGAATGGGCGTACCTTCGTTGAAGGTTGCGCATCAGGACTTGCAACTCGGCACATAAAAATCTACTGCCGATCATTAGCGGACCGGAGTTCCGCTGTGGCAACCCCTAACCGGGAAAAGCTGAAAGACACAACAACAACAACAACAAAGAGGGGGATGAACCACTAGGCATCCTAACAAGTTAGGACTGTGGCCTTAACATTCTGATCATTTGTCCACATATATGGCAGGATGCATGCAAAAACATACTAATAACATTAAAGAGGAACTACCTCCTACCTTCGAGTTATACCAGTTATAACAGAAGTGGCACTGCTGTATTAAAGGTATACATTTTAGGAATGAATCCCAAGGTCATGATGTAATATTGAGGATGACATGCAGTACCAGTTTAAATGTGCAACTAACATAACATTTAATTATACTACAAACCACCTGCTCTTTAGGTTCATCCTCCCATTGGCCAAGGAGATCAGGATTGCGGTGACTCATGTTACTGTAATGGCGATGGCACTGTTTCCCTGTGTGTGGGATGCCATTTGAACAGGTGACATTCTAAACTAAACTATTCCAGGCTTCATGTTATACTTAGGACCTTGAAAGCCCTCCTGTATGAGCCTCCTGCTGTAACCCTTATGGAAAGGATAGAGAAAGATATTTGACTCCTCCTCACACCGCCTCTGTACTCTGAAAGTAGCATTTCCCTCGCTCTCTCTCTCCTTCTCCTTCTTCAACCAAGATGTCTCACTTGAAGAATCTCAGTGAAAAATGTTAGGGAAATGGCATGAAAATTAGGTCTCTTGTGTCCCCTCTGTCAAGGACTGACGGCGACCTCATTTGAATGATGCACGGCAAAGTCAGAAACTAGAGGTATATATTGTTACAGTACACAATGGCACTTTGAGGTATGAAACATGGCAGACCTAAATCCCTGTATCTGCTTTTAATAAATAAGGCCCTTTTGAAGCATGGCTGGACCCCACCTCTGCAGTACATCCCACTGGAGCCCAGGCATGTGCGTGGCATCAAGGAAACTCCTACACAATGGTTAGCAGGTGTGCTTGTCATGCAAACTGAGCAATTCAGAAACAAAATTTAGCTGAGCCCTAATTAACATAATCATCACACCTGGTCAGGTGAGTCTACACAATATACACTCAACAACAACCATAATGTCTTATTTCCATATGGAAGAAACCTCTGACGCCCATAGAGCAGTAGGTGAATTTCAAAATAACACTTTCTTCAGCAAAAATCTCTGCTTGTATAAGGTAAGTCCTACTTTTGACAAGTCCATTTATTTGTAGTATAGCTGCTTTGATTATTCAACCTACTGATAAGATATATGCTTGTGAGTACTTTTATGTGTGCTAGAGAAGGTGTATAGTGAGGGGGGTTGCAAGGGTATAGCAATTGCTGGGCTTCAGAATTGTTAAACTTAATAAGAGTCACACTCATAAGCACATACTCAGAGTACCATTCAATACCTTTTTTTGCTGTATACACTGCAAATATCACAGCAGCAAAACTTTTTGTAACAGTGGAAAGAACAGTCATGTCTCCATGGTCAGTTGCAATGTTGTGATTATTTTGTGGGGAAATTGTATTCAGTAAACCTAGGTGCCTGACATTTCTTAAAGAGTTTGGAAGCAGATATATAACTGTCAGGCATACAAACAGCATGTTATATCATTCCATTCAGGAACACAGCTGTTAATGTGACTGTTTCCATGCCAAAAGAGCAATGCTTATAAAACAGTAATACACCTGTTGGCACATCATCCACATGTAAGGTCAAGTTCTCATACACAGAGAATGAGATGCTACTTCAGGCCCTTCATCTCTACGGCTGATAGCTTTTTGGCTTGCATACATCTAATCAGACCTTCCATGACTGTGCCTAGGAAGACACTGTAACCAACATTAATATGGTTGGTGAGGAGGACTAGTGTTACAAGCTGGCACACAGCAGGGACACTGATATAATATGTAGTCCAGAACAGACAGCACTACTCATGGCATGGTAACAGAGGACAACAGGTGAGGAGCATCATGCATAAAATATATACTGTAGTTGTCAATGACACTTTAATGTGTGAAACATGGCAGCCCTTGATCTCTCTCATGGAGGTGGAGAAGTTCTTGGCCCCTCTCAAGGGAAATAGCAGCTCTACAGAGTCCCACAGTGTGGTACTGGATGTTGGGGCACAGCTGGATATGCCACAGAAAAAAACTATTTTAACTAGTAGAGCATATAAGGATGGTATTACTACCAATACTAATCTAATTACACGACAGCATGACAAAAACGATGACAGTGTCATGTTATTACATCTCAGTTTCCTATCTACTTTTTCAGCTGACACGGCAAGAGTCAAAGAGATTTTTATAAAAAATTGGGCATTAATTTTGGAAGAACCGTCCACTTGTACTAAGCTAGGTATCAGACCCTGCTTCACTTTTAGAAGGGGTTTTAACCTTAAAAATCTGTTGGAAAGGCATAAGAATGAGCATCTAGGTACGAACAAGCGGGTACATAAAGGTATGCATAAATGTGGGCATTGCACACAGTGTAAACACATTCAAGTGACTACTGACATCAATATTAATAACAAACACTACACAATAAATGGCTCCTTTAATTGTGAGTCCAAAGCTGTAGTATATGCAGCTTGCTGTCAGGTTTGTCCCTCATTTTATATAGGTAAGACGAGCGGAAACTAAAACAAAGAATATACGAGCATTGTTATGCTGTTAGTAAAGGTGATGTTAACAATGCTCTTGCTCGGCATATTTTACAATTTCCAACACATGAGTTTTTATTTTTGGTTGTACACCAAACACTTTTAGACCCGAGAGGGGGGCCTTGACAACTTTTATTAGAACAAAATGAGTTGTATTGGCAAATCAAAAGCGGCCGCATACATTTTCCCTGGTTTAAATGAATTTGTGTCTATTAAAAGCGTGTTAAAATTAAAAGCTTTAAATAGATAACATATTAATTTTGCATAAAAGATTACAAATTTGATACTGTACCTTTTTGTTGATTAAGTTTGAAACATAGTAACATTTACACAGTTTTATATATATAAAATATGGACTTTGTTTTGGTCATATATTCAGTATTATTATGATCAGATTTTGGTCTTTAACCAGCATGCAATTAATTATTTATTTTTTACATATTACTATATATTTTTTATGTGTCTATATTTAGCTAAATATCTTAGTTCTTACAGTAAATTTATGTCATTATCACATATTATACATTTTCAGTTTTGCCCTAGTAGCATTTTAAAATGTGATTTTTTAGTATAACATTTACACATGTTATACATATATATTTAATGTTATTTATAAATTGAGTATTATGTACTTAACATTGTAACATTTTAGAGCAGGTTTCATATTGTTTAAATATTGTACTTTTATCTGGTTTTATTTTTATTGGTTGATTGAATGACTAATTTATAATTAACTACAAGCTATATAAGCATCAGTTTTATGTTGTTCTGGGTCTGAAGAAGGTGGAATATTTTTACCACTGAAAGCACTTACCATATTAAAGTTTTTAGTTGCTTTAGTATTACGTTATTCGTATTTGCTTATTTCAGCTTTCTCCTACCATTCAACTCGTTTTTCTTTTGATTTTTAGTAGTTTTTTGGTTTTCTTGGTATATTGTCAATCTATGGCCTAACCCCTAATGACTGGTTGGTTCTTCAGAGTGTCACAGCATACACTAAGGATCTGTGTAGAATAATACATAACATCCTTCAAAACCGTACCAAAAATTATAAACTGGATTTTTGGAATTCTATATAATAATATCAATGTTAAGAATGAATTATCATATCAATATAACACTTTAATTGACTATAAGACAGCTCCTAAAGATTCTTACTGGCAATACCTAACTAAAGGGTTTCAAGTATCATTATCAATGGAAAATAAAACAAACATTTTATTTTCAGTTAAACTAACTTCTTACTCACAATTCTGGAGGGTATTTCATTGGAAATTTCTACACAGATCCCTTTTGACACCTAAGAAACTTTCAGAAATGAACCCTTCAAACAGCAAGTTATGTTGGAGATGTCATCTGTCCACTAATGCTGACTGGTCTCATATTTTTTATGACTGTACTAATATGAAACCATATTGGAATGAGATTAACAAATTTCTTCAAGCTATCTATACTGATATATATGTTTTGACAAAGTCTTTAATTTTATTGAATGTTGTTAATAGTAATAATATGAAGAAAGTTGACCTGTATTTGTCTGGACAATGTTAGCAGTAGCCTGAAAATGTATAACTAGAAGATGGAACTCTAATGTAGCACCCGCAATGGAGGAATTCCAATCATCACTGAAGAAATGCATACTAATGGAGAAAAGAACTAAAGAGTTAAGAACTTTTCTTAAGCCATTGGTTAACAGTCCATGGAGGAAACCATTGGTTAACAGTCCATGGAGGAAAGTTTTGAATTTGATTGATACCCTACAGCTGGAACCACACTCTTCCTAACTATCATAGTTTATATATTAACTTATTATTTAACTACAAATGATTTTATCTGAATCCTTTTTGTCAGGCTGAATGTAAATACTGTAAATAGTTATTGAATATTATGAATGTATTAAATTACTGTGTTATTTCATCAAAATAAAAATCATTTGAGTGAAAAAAAAAGAGTTTGGAATTGCCATCTCGGTAAAGTTGTCTTCAGGTAAGTGGTCTTTCAATTATTAGAAGTCCCCAGTTCACTACCAAAGGCCAAGGCACTATTTCTATAAAGGCAGGATAACATACAGGACTTTCTAATGGTCAGCCTGAAAAAGTATTGTCTGATCCCCTACAAAGACTATTTAATATCAGCCTCCAAACAGGATTTGTGCTCATTGAATGGAGGACAGCAGCAGTCATCCCCTTGCACAAAGGGGGGGGGGTCAGTGGACCTGAGTAATTACAGAACTATAAGCCTGACCAGCCTGATGTGTAAGACTATGGAAAGGATCATTATGAAGATAATAAATAATGACATAGACAACCTACAAACTCTTGACCTAAGCCAGTTTGGGTCATCAAGGGTAGATCCTGCCTCCTTAACCTGTTTGACTTCTTCAAGAAGTTTACTGATGCAATGGATGAGCACATATCAGTGCACACCACCTATCTAGACATTGCCAAGATGTTTGACACCATCTAATATTCGGGCATCATAGATCAACTCTCCTAGATAAATGTAAATCTCATTTAACTCATTGGATAGCAAATTGGCTTACAAATAGAACCCAGGAAATTAAGGTGGGCAGCTCTACTTCCTCCAAAAGATTTGTCTCTATTGGTGTACTGTAGGCCTTAGTCCTTGAGCTATTCTTCTTGGGCATTTACTTATCAGATGTCAAAGAAAATCTTAAACATTTATTGCTGGCCAAGTCTGCAGATACCTGTAGACCTAGTGCTATCATAAATTCCCAAAGAGGACACCAATATCCTCCAAAAAGGATGTTCCCGCATAAATAGCTGCTGTCAAAACCATGGGCTAGAACTAAATACTCTATCACATTGAGAACACACCCCTGAAAGTTAATCAATTAGTCAGAAATCTGGAAATATACTTTAGCACTGAACTGTCCTTTGATCATCATCTATCCACTATTGTAAGGAAGTCCATTTTCATCACATTACTTATATCGAAAGGTTTGGCATCTAGATCCAGGGTTGTAATCATTCCAGTGTACTCAACTCTTAGACCAGTCATTGAATATAATATCCTTTCAGTATGTAACTATCCAAACATTTGTCACAGTGGGAATGACCACAATGCTTTCTCACTAAAAAAAAAATCAAGGGCCTAAATCATAAAAACTATGTAGATGAATCCTATAACCTTGTCCCTCTTCTCAGTATCATAAAGGTTAATACAAGGCAGCCTCTGTCAGAGCATCATCAGACCCTATTCTATCAGATGTATTACACATTTGCAGTTCCAACAGTAGTGTGAACACCTGCTCAAGGGATCTCAAATAATTTTCGCATCATAAATAGGATATGTTAGAGAGATAAGTATGTACCACAGGGAATGACACTTCTTAGGAACTGACTTCCATTCCAAATAAAGTGAAATACTTCTCTGACCTTATTCAAATGTAATTTGGATGACTGAATGGGGAAATGTAAATTCAGCCCAGTTTAGCACCCATGTCTCAAATGGATATGGGCAACAAGTAAATGTCCCAACAGGTACTTTCTGTTGCCTTCATGTTATTCATAAACAAATTACAAGGGCTAAAAATACTATCGGGGAAATATAAGGCTGGAATTCTTAAGATTCTAACAGATCAATAGCTGAGTAAGTACCTATAAACCTAAGTCCACATTTTCTTGAATGTTGTCCCTATCAACATGGTACCAGTCTACAGTGTTGGTGTTGTGGAGTCTATGAAATGTTGCATACAGTGGCATGATCCCGTGTCCCCAGAGACAATATAGCTCAGACAGGCATGACAGCAGCAATAAAAGCCTTTTGCAAGTACAAATTTATTAATGTTGTGGCAATCCCTAATATTACCTCTCTATTTCCTCAATTTGAACATGAGAATTTAGCTGGGTTCAAATCTACGCCGGTGCAGCTATGTTGTGTGTACTTTATACATTTCTGAATTATTCTGCCATCTTGTTTTGCCGCATTAGCATACATACAGAGGTTCATTTTAGTGATATTCCTCACTAGTATGACATTATATGGCCATCAGCACATACCATAACATATCAAGCTCCTGGGTCTGGCCACAATGCAGAACTTGTTTCTCTGAATCTCACACACCCTGAGTATGGCCATTCATCATGCAAATTCTGTTACCATGATGTGGTAAAGTTTTCTGAATCTATTCCAAGGAAATCAACATGATTAGCATGAGATTCTGAGATGTATATTGTAAATATTTGCCTAAATTAGATAGTTTACTTGAGACATATGAAAAGGAAGTTCTGAAAGATTAAATTAAATATATGATTAATTGAATATATACATTCACAGATAGATAGATTTACGTATGGCTGTCTGTAAGAGCAAACTCTCAAAAGATAGAACATTCATTTTTAATTGTCTTTCAGCTCACCAAATGTTTTTTGTGTGAGATCACATTACAGTAGGATCTGGGGATTTGCCTTTTCCCCATGGTGGTGTGATCTCTAGGTTGAGAGCGGCCGCGTTGCTGCCTCACAGCAAGAGGTTCTCTGGTTCGATCCTCAGCTGGGGTGCCTTCTGTGCGGAGTCTGCATGTTCTCCCTGTGGTCACATGGGTTTTCTCCGGGTGCTCCGGTATCCTCCCACATTCCAAAGACATGCTGTAGGTGGATTGGACACTCTAAATTGGCCCTAGGAGTGAGTGCGTGCATGTGTGTATCTTCTGTGGAAGGTTGGGCGCTGGGCTGGCAACTTGACACCATAAAACTCCACTTCCAATCATGAGTGGACAGGTGATCCACTGTGGTGACCCCTAACCGGGAAAAGCCGGAAGAAGGTGTGATCTCTGAGTTGGTATATTTAGTTAGTAGGGGGTGCAGAGTGTACAGGGATGTTAGCCCCCATGCAAAAATATTGTTTTTGTTTTCTTCTTTTGTTGTTTAAATCTCTTTAGATCTCGTGTAAAAAGTTTGTTTGTTCTGTATTACATATTTGCTTGTTCTGCATTTGCTCTTTAGAGCATTCAGTGTTTGATGATAGTATATATATATATATATATATACATAATATATATATATATATATATATATATACATAATATATATACATACACACACACACACACACACACACACACACACACACACACACACTTCACTCTCTCTCTCTCTCTATATATATATACATATATATATATATATATATATATATATATACATATATATATATATATATATATACATATATATATATGTATATATATATATATATATATATATATATATATATATATGTATTTTATACATGTGTGTGTGTGTGTGTGTGTGCATATATGTGTGTGTGTGTGTGTGTGTGTGTGTGTGTGTGTGTGTGTATATATATATATATATATATATATATATATATATATATATATACACACACACACACACACACACACACACACACACACACACACACACACACACACACATACTGTTAGTTGATCTCAGTTGACTAAATATCAAATTGTTGAACCCATTTAAATGGAAACCTATTTGACTGAAAACTCATGTGACTGAATATACAATGATAGAAGAATGTAGAAATGTATGCAGTATGTGATGGCATAATTTCTGAGGATATGATTTTCTATGGAAGTGGGTCTAGAAGATTATGTGTGGATCGGCAGTGTTTCCCTAAATTTGTAGATGATTGTGTTTGTGCACCAGCACTGATTCACTATGTATGGTGTTTTTTTCCTTTTCTCCATTTGTACCCATGACACTGGTATATGTATAGTTATGGGGGGGTAGAGGAGCTTGCCTCCCGCAAAAATATTGTTTTTATGATGTATATTATTATGTAGAATGTTTTCTGTTATTTGGGGCTCAGTGAAATAAGTTTTCAATCAAATTGTTTCAACCATTTCAGATTCATTCAACTGAAATTCTATCAACTGATAGTAAACACACACACACATACACACACATCTATGTATCTATATAGCAGTATATATACATATATATATATATATATATATATATATATATATATATATATATATTCTTTATTTACTTTGGATATTATCAGAATTTCCCAATAAGCTATTTTACTTCAGACAGGTTTATAGTGTGTGAATGCTATTAGTGAGGTAAGTTTATCATTTATTATAATTATTTGTTGTTTTTTGTATTTTGTGTCATTTTCTTTTAGTTTTATATTAGCTGATTAAATACATTTATAGGAATGTTTGTTGATACAACTTAACCTAATTGTTTTTCATTGTACTAAGTGTCTGAATGTTTACTGCTTTATACTTAAGACATATGTTTTACTATATGATTTTTGAATCTATTTCAACTTGACATGTAATAATATATTAAATAAATAAATAAATAAATGATGTATGGTGACACACTAGCTGTCATGCAGATCTTATAACAAGGCCTGCCACATTATGACTCCGTTACCCATTTCTCCTGCCATTGTCTTGCACTGCCAACTAACCAGCCATGAACAGTGAGGTAGCAGTAACTGCCATTCATGAGACTATGTACGTTATACCACTGTCATTGCTTAGTAATCAAAGGTGACATCTTACTCTAAATGTATCCCAGTGGTACATATTTGTCCAATATACCTACAAGGACACTTCTAAAATAACTGTAATGCTCAGTCAATGCCTTGGAATACTTTATGCTAGACCAGTTATGCCTGGTGCCGCTTGTTCCCAGTGTAGAGCTCTTGTTGCTGTTGTTTTTGCCGTGCGCCTCACTTGAACTGCATGCAGCACCGACTCCTCTTCATTTTGTTGAAATAAATGCTATGGATGGTGAAATATGGCACTTAAAGCAGTAAGGGTCTTGCTTCTTTTCCTAGGTGTACCTCTTTGCCATACAGGAGAGGATCTGAAAAACAGAGATGCAATAATGGTCATCCTAGTGTCATCAGAAAACCAGTTAAGTGAAGCTAGGATTGCCACCACTGTACATCTTGTTGCCCAGACAGCTCCATATGCCATGTTATACAGAACGTGGACAATGAAGTTATTCATTTTACAGGAGGCTGAAGCATAAGATGCGGCGCAGTGGTGCAGTGGTTAATGTTGTCGCCTCACAGCAAAAGGCTCTCTGGTTCGATTCTTGGCTGGGATGCATTCTGTGTGGAGTCTGCATGTCCTCCCTGTGTTCATGTGGGTTTCCTCCAGGTACTCCGGTTTCCTCCCAAATTCAAAGACGCATCTGGAGCGTTTCTGCCCGGGCCTCCGCTGAAAATAGGCTGTGTCCTAGTAGGACTTTCCCGTTTAACAAATGTTAAATAATTAAATATATAAGCCTTTAACTTCTGACTCAGTGACCCATCTATAAATTTCACCAGTGCCAGGTTTATTTCATCAGCCAAATCCCTGTGGAAATGCACTACATGCACAAAGTAGTCTACTTTCCACAATGATAGTGAGAGGGATATAAGTATATGCTTCCCAAGCCTATCCACTGAGTAGTCTCTCTATCTGGAGCACAGGTCTATGGGCTGGGAAGAGTTAGAGACTTTATGGAGTCTTCTGCTGGGACACTAGTATCTGCTTTTATAGGTCTTTGCCCTGATAGAACATGGTCAATACAGGCTAAAAAAAATCATACACGTGCTGCTGCCATGCTTGTGAGTGCAAGGGATTCCTACACTGGGGTAAAAGGAGTATCTTCAGGTAGAAAATAACATAGTTAGTGTCCCATATCAGAGGAGTTAGGGAAAAGATCTCCAGTCTGGCATCAATGAGATTTAAAATGACTATGGCCAGTTTCTAATAGTTTATTACAAGGAGAAATGGTGAGCTCAGAAACCTTGGTGTAACTGGCCTATAGTCTACTGTTTCACTTTAAAGAGCTGAGACCACCAAAGGAATGGGATTGACTACCAATCTGGGAAGAGTGGACACTGACTCATAAGAATCAAGACAGTCAAGAAGAATCAAGATCTTTAATTACAAGTTTCATTGTGAAAGAATGTAATATAGTTCATCTAACAGGCTGAGAAAATGGAGAAATCTTTTCCGTAATGGTTTGGTAGGGTTCCTATTAGCTTGTTGAACACTCAAAAGAGCGAACACTCTTTGATCAACAGCAAATAGTCGAAAGCACAAAAAGTCAAATGGCCAGAAGAGCGATTTTTTTAGCCCAGGGAAAAAAAGTGTTAGGCCATTGTCAGGAATTTGCAGTTTCCTCCACTGTGGTGTGATCTCGGAGTTGGTATATTTAAGTAGGGGGATGTGGGGGCGAAGCCCTCAACTTTAGTTTGTTTGTGGATTTGTTTTTTTTGTTTGTTTGTTTTTTTTGGGAACAGCATTTTTTTCCCCTGGGAGAAATGTTGCAGGAAATGAATTACATAGGAGATTTATTTAAGGATAGAGGGTATCCTACGGCTTTGGTGAAAGATGTAGCTGGATATGTCAAGAAGGAATGAGGTAGTGTAGCAGACCTGCAGGTGCAGCTGAATGTTATGGGTTCCTTCCTACCTGACTCTGGTGACACCCCTATTAGGCCCAACATAACCAAGGTGGCAAGAATGACAGATTTTATTATAAGTGACTATCTAGTTTAAAAGGCAATAGCGCAACCACAAACAAATTATTTCAACAGTGCACCAGTTAGCAATAAGACCCGCGGTAGTGGTGCTGTGGTAGCATTGTCACCTCACAGCAGGACGTTGTCCCATTCGATTCTCAGTTAGAACGTCTTCTGTGTGGAGGCATACGTGAATGGGCATGCCTTTGTTGAAGGTTGTGCATCAGGGCTGGTAATTCGGCACATAAAAATCCACTACCAAACATTAGCGGACCAGAGTTCCACTGTGATGACCCCTAACCGGGATAAGCCAAAAGACACAACAACAACAACCAGTTAGCAATAAGGCAAGGTGAGATATGCATGCAATGAAAACATAAATTCACCCTGTTCCCCAGAACTCAACAGAAAAGGTCTTGACATTCAAACTTGCACAAAGAAGGCAATATCAATGAGCAGTAAAGCTTTATAATGCAGTAATACAAACATGGGAAAATGCAATGTCATAAGCAATAAAAGAGTTACAATACAACAACACAGACAGAAGAAAATGCAATGTCATTGAGCAGCAAAATTCTTGAAGGTAGCAGTACAAACACGAGCAAAATGCAATGTCATTGAACAATGAAGATTTATAATGCAACAATACAAGTATGAGAAAAATGCAATGTCATTGAGCAGTACTAACACCCTCAACCCCCTTGATCAATTCTAAATGGACCAACTATGAAGCATTCTATTATACCCTGTTCTCTGGCCAGTGATTTCTTACAGTCTTGCTGCTGGCATGATGGGGCCCAAGTTGGAGCTCACATGGATCCCAGTTATTTGTCATCCACAAAGCATTTGGGGGGATCCACAATCTTATAAAAATATAAAATGATGTCCAGAGCCTCTCACCACTCCATCGACAATATCCTAGTGACCAGGCACCCTGGTTCCTCTGATGAGAAAGGTAGAAAAATCACCTGCCAGCACTCTGGTAATTCTCTAAGGCTTCTCTGTACTAGGTCCACAGGAACTCTTTTTCTTGCTGAATCATATGCAGGCATGGAACTACTGGTTTCAGACTTCTCTCTTGATTCCACCATGTGTTAGGAATTGTTTTTTATCAACTTTTTAACCATTATTAGTGTCAATATCTATTATAAGGAAAACACAGTGTTTATATAAGTTCAGACAGTTTTATATGGACTTTTAAGTTTTTTAACATATTATTTATAATGTAAATCAAGTATATTGGTCTTTGATTATTTTAAAGTGATGTTATTAGCAGACATGGTTCTGTCTGTTTAAAACTCCATGCTCTCAATTAAGCTTAATTGTTTTTAGCATCCCATTGGTGCCCTACAGTTATTTAAATGAATAGAATGAGGTTAGAATTATTCTGATGAAGTCCACAATTTGATGTGGATGAAAGCACTTAATCTAACTTTTGTTGTTTTAATAAAGTGAGTTTTGTTTATGTTATCGGACCGAGATGCTTATTTTTAATAGAGGGACATTGTACTTGTGTTACTGCTTTGCTCAGTTATTTTTAGTATTATCTAGTTGGAGGAATGTTTGGATATATAGTTTTTTTAACCCTGCTTCCAAGCAACATTGAAAAGGTATGATTATGACACCATACAATGTCTAGTACTTTCAACATTATCAGATGGATCCCTGTACCAGCTAGAATTAGTGGGCCTCAAGTCCCCATTAAGTACTGGTTCTGGAAGTGAACTCCTCAGGTAGGTGTGGTCTATCTCCATTTATGGAGAAGATCATCAGGAGAGACTCTAGGTGGGTATGAGGATACCCACGATACACTGGTTAGGTCATTTTCAATTGGAGATAATGCCAAAAAGTGAATGAGTCACTTTATTGCAATTGCAAGCTGTAAACAGAGAATATTTTATATATTTTTTGTGCATATATACTTAATGGCTAGTCAGAACATTCAGCCTTCTTACAGACAAAGGATGCAGTGTTGAATAGGGTATTATCTACTGATTATATAGTCTTACTGGGAAATGTAAACCCACTTTTGAGGAATGATAGAGATACCTAGAAATTAGTGATTAGAAAGAATGGCTTATCTGATCTGAATCCTAGTAGAAAATAGTTCTTGAACTTCTTTGCTAGTTATATACTGTCTATGCTAAACACCACTTTATAATAAGAGGAAGAAATTGCTGTCTAAGAGTAAGAGGGAGTGGACCCCAAATTAAAAGCACTCTCTCCTCAGCTTAAACAAGCAATTAAGACTTCTTGTGAAGTCCTCCAAAGCAAACTATGAATACAAATTAGCTTCCTCAACTAAGAACAACCATAAGGCATTCTTTAGTTACATCCGTAACCTAAAAGGAAAGGCCCAGATATGTGCTGAACTGGTAGTTAATAATACTACATATACTGAGCCTGTGAACATAGCTAACCTGTAAGCCAACAGGTTCTGTGAAAACTCCACTCCTCTGTCCCTGCCACACATACCCAATGACATCCCTAACACCTGTCCCCTACCTTGTATCTCTAAAGAGCAGGTCATAAACACCCTCTCTAAGGCCAAAAACACAGTATCTATGGGACCTGATAACATCCCAGGCTGTTTCCTACATGGGGTCCAACAAGAATTAGCAACACCATTGGGTAGTCTTTTCAATCATAGTCTAAGCAACAGCTTCATCCCAGCTGAATGGAAAATGGCCACCGTTATCCCCTTGCACAAGGGTGGTGATTCCACTGACCCCGGGAACTATAGACCTATTAGCCTGACTAGCCTTATCTGCAAGGCCATGGAGCAAATCATCATCAATCTTATCAACAAAGATCTAGGTACTCTCCAAACCCTACTCATTTGGGACTTGTCAAAGGGGAATCATGCCTGTTAGAGCTAGTGGATTTCTTCAAGACAGTCACCTAGGCCTTGGAGGAGGGGAAATCTGTGCATACAGTCTACCTAGACTTAACCAAGGCTTTTGACACTATACCCCACTCAGGTATCATTGACAAACTCACTCAGCTAGGTATCATTAGGTGAGTCGCTAACTGGCTCACTGATAGAACCCATACAGTCAAAATAGGGGAATCTGCCTTCAACAGCAGATCCATAACCTGTGGTGTTCCACAGGGATCAGTCCTGGGACCTCTACTGTTTCGAATCTATTTCTCCAAAGTACAAGCAAAAAATAAAGGTTTGTGGCTGACAACGTTTGCTGATGACTTCAAACTGGGAGCAGTCATAGAATCTCCATATGATGTCAACATCCTACAAGAGTGTCTTATGCAAACAAATGATTGGTACCAAAGTCATGGCATTAAACCCAATTCAAAAAAATGTATTATCATCCCTTTCAGTAAGAGCGATGTTCCTGCTGACTACCACATTAGTAGCAACACCTTAAGCATGCAATCAGTGGTGAAAGACCTGGGCACACAGGTTGACAGCAACCTTACCTTTGATCACCATGTCTCCACAGTGGTAGGAAGGGCATTCTATATTGCTCATCTCATAAGTAAGTTAGAACCTCTCTGTACTCTTCCCTCATTAGGCCAATAATTGAGTACAATGTCCGTTTTGGTATGTACCTTTCCAAGCACCTGCAGCAATTGGAGAGACCACAAAGGTTCCTCACAAGGAGAATTCAAGGTCTTAAGTATCTGTCCTATGTGGATTGGCTGAAATCACTGTCACTTTATTCTGTTCCATAGTTCATACAGACTACTCAGAGGTGATCTCTGCCTTGCATATAAGGCAATCTCTGACCCTGGTTTACTGGAAATGCCACATAGCTACATGTCAAATGGCACACAGGTTACTCGCTCTAAAGACCTTAACCTGGTATGTGGCATTAATAGAACCTGCTGGAGGGACAGAAGTGTCTCAGAGGTTACCACACCTTTGGAACAAACTCCCACTTCATGTCAAACAGAGGACCTCATTGGCCCTCTTCAAATGCAATCTGGATGATTGGATGGGTGACTGTAAATTCACCCTGGGGGTTTCACCTATGTCTCTCTTGGACAGGGGAAATAGGTGCTGATCATAAAAACTAGGGTAGAACTTGGCTAGGCATGTAAGGGCCTTAGTGCCATTAGCCTAGTAACTTCCTATGATTCTGTGTTCAAATACTTGGATGCTCATATGTGTACCTGGTACTGCATTTAATGCAAAGATTGGAGACTGAATTTGTAAGTCAAGTCATTAGACCTATGGACATGCATTCTAGTAACTCAGAACAAAAAGCTGTTGAGCTGTCAGCTGATCACAATCTAGTGGGCAGGTGAGTTGGATCAGTGTGGTTGTCCTGAGAATGTCTAGCTGATGTTTTTTTCTTGAAAGATTTTATTTATTTATTTATTTATTTATTTATTTATTTATTTATTTAATGCTTGTTTTCCTGGGTAGGGCACTGATCAGAAATTGACCAATTTCAGGACAAGTCCATTGTCATGCAATAAGTACAAATGTTCCAGATAAACAGTAATAGGAATAATGTCTTTTGGCTTTTCCCGGTTAGGGATCACCACAGCAGAACTCCGGTCCGCTAATGATTGGCAGTGGATTTTTACAGTGCCGAGTTGCCAGCCCAATGCCCAACCTTCAGAGAAGGCACACCCATTCACGCATGCAACTACCTGCATGTCTTTAACGTCACTCGACCGTGGGGAAAACATGCAGACTCCACACAGAAGACGCTCCTGTCGAGAATCAAACAGGAGAACCTCTTGCTGTGAGGCGACAATGCTAATCGCTGCACCACCGTGGCTTATATATTAACAGTAATGTGAATAATTTATTCAAAAGATGTCAAATAACACCTCTACAACAGCTACTTCCACACACTAAGGAAGTATGTGAATGTGAAATCAGAATAGACCCTTTTTGAGTCCTCAGTAGTTCAGGTAACAGTAGGGAGTTGTAGTCAGTGCTTGCTATAGCAGTACTTCAGACCTGCTGGTGGAAAACAGCAGTGAAAGAATCTCTCAGGTTAAAGAAATAATTCACTGTGAATCTACAGATATGACTTGTAAGTACCCATAACTGAGGACATTGCTGAGTAGTAGAAAGAACATGCAGAGGAACTCTTGAATATGGTGGAATGTCCACCGTTAAGGAGGCAATGCCAGAAGCAGATGTGGAAGTCCATTCATTTCAGTACATGAGGTCACTGAAACAATTGAGCAATCCTTGCTGTGACAAGGCTGTGTGGGCAAATTACATCTGTCTGGAAATGCTGAAAATACTGGACATTGTCAGGGTGGCATAGTTAACATACCTTACCAATGTAATGGAAAATATATGGATATAATATAGAATGTCAGTTAACTTAATAAAAGATACAGTTGTTTTAAGTAAAAAAAAGGATTGTTGTGAACGTAAAATAAAACATTATATTGATATCTTATAATGTTACTGGGTTCTTGTCTGTAATTTTAAATTAAGTACACCTACTCTATATAGTAAGTATTATGGGATCTTTAATATCCACCTAATATACAGGCAGATGGGACCCTGATTTTAATGTCTCATTTGAAAAATAGCACATCATGAGTGTGGTATCATCTAATGGTATGCTGCTTGGTCAGTATTAGAACAGAAATCTAAGCATCTGTTATTAGGATAGAGCCCACAGCATTCTCATATTTTCAGCACGCAAGGCAACTTTGCAGTTTGCTCAACCACTGCAGTTGTACATAGGCTGTGCCAGCAAATGATCTATTATGATCAGTGTATTACCATGGTAAAAAACTAAATAAAAAAATAAAATAAACTGTAAGTGTGTAATATGCTGCAAAATGACAAATTAAGAATTTGTATACTGACGTTACTACATGAAGCTGATTTTTCCAGTTTTCTACTGTGAATCCTAACTAGTATGAAGACAGAACTGTGTGTCCCTATACCAACTCCCACCCAAGAGTGAGACAGAGTTCATGGCAAACCCTTAATCCCACCATTCCTGCCAAATCCTTACTTTTTTGTAACTATGTCGTGGCTGAAATTTTGCCTTTGTAGTCCAGTTCCATTAATTTTGAAATAAATAAATAAATAAATACATCTAATGCATGTCCTTGTTGGGTTTCTGTTCTTGCTATTAATTTGCTGTAAAGTGAAACCCAAGACAAGTTCTTTTCATGAAATGGGTTTAACTGCTGGAATTTTTTAACCTACTTTGAGGTTGTGAAACCTGACTATATGTTATGCTAGATAAGAAGTACTGCGAGTAAACCCAAGGTCCTACATTTGATCCCATTCAGTGCAGCATCTTACTGAATCAGATCTCATTTTAAAGAAAGCAATTTTATAATCCATATTTCCACCATGTGGTATGATGCAGCTATATGATCTGTCAGTCCCTTTCCCTTCATTATACATGACATACCCTGACACATATACACACACACAAATACACACACACACACAGTGCATGCTACTAGAACCCTGGTGGATACAGCATGAGCTGCCTGATATCTGTACCCACAGTCTCACTTACTAGTCACTCAGAATCTAACAGCTCTTTCATTAGATATATTTTCTAAATTTGCGAACTATAAGGTAAATATGGACAAATCAACAATATTCCCCTTAAATAAATACGCACAATACCCAAGTGTATTTACTCCACCAAATATAAAAATCAGAGACCACATACACTACCTAGGAATATCATTCTACACACACGCACATAATTATTATCAAGATAATGTGGATAAAATATGGTCTAGTGTACAAAAAGATTTGGAAAGATGGACACATCTTAAACTCCCTCTTCTATCGAGAGTAGCCATTATTAAAATTAATGTTCTCCCGAGAATACTTTACATATTCAACGCAACCAACACACTGATACATAATAAAGTTTTCAATAATATCCAAACAACCCTATCGAAATTTATATGGCACCCAAGACCTGTTAGGATAAGTTATCATAAACTTATGTATCCTAAGGACAAAGGTGGATTGAGACTGCCTGACTTTAGATTATATTTTGAAATTAACAAAAGTAGCAGAATAATCAATATTGCAAGTTATAGGGTTGAACCCAATAAATGGTGCCCAATTTGGGTGAAATCATACCACAATTATGTAAAAACACTACAATTTAATCCCATGGCTCTCCCTTTCTTAGATGGAACGTCCAGGAGAAGATATAAAATTCAAAATGACCTATGGGAACAAATTAAAATCACACAAAATCTTTTCAAATCACTGAATTTATACGCAGCTTTCTTGACACTCCAACCACTACATCTTAATCCCAATATTCAATTAAATGATAGGATGATTAATTTGAATCCAAACCCACTGCTGAGGGAAAAAACAGTATTAGAATTTCTTCTACTTAATCAGGAATCTGTAGCCAACATGAGAAACAAATTAAATCTGCTGACTAAATATACAACCATAGTTAGACAATTAAAAGAATTATGTTACAGATTTGGGGAAGGTATTGACATCCCAGACTCACACATAGCTACATGTAAAACCTTATGAGATCTACTGATACGGAAAAAGAAAATTATCTCAAATGTCTATAAAATCATTACGTCAATGAGATACACTAAAGAGGCTATATACTCTAAATACTGGACAGAACAGGATTCTACAATTACATCCAACATAATTGCACAGGCGATCCAGAAATACTCCAAATCTATACCCCTCCAAAAACTGAGATATACTCAACTTATGATTTTAAATAATGCATATTTTACGCCATCAATCTTAAATAAGATGTACAAAGAGATTCCACCACACTGCCAATTCTGCCCTTTGAAAGAGGCAGATATCATACACATATTTTGGAGCTGTAAATGCTCATACAAACTTTGGTGTGCCCTAAGGGTCAAATTAGAAAAAATGGGGTATGAAAAATCAACTCTATCTTGGAAATTTGTTCTCCTGCACATCCCTCCAATAGGATCGAATATTAAACATATCCATCTCCTAGTAACAACATTTATGTTAATAAAATATTACATCACCCTAAATTGGAAAGACAGGTCTACGATATCATGGGAAGGATTTAGACAAATAGCTAGAAAGCAACTATGTGCACATAAATATCTGTGGTATTCCATGAAGCAAAAAACAATACAGAAGGAAACTTGGAAACTGATATCCGAATATATCCTGTCATGACATTACTTCATAACTGTGAACTCAATCCATTTAGATATAGATGAGATTTGTATATAGTTATGTTTATTGGGTAGTTTCTATTTTGTTTTAGATCTGTTTTGGATATTTTTGTATTCTATTGATATAATCCTAATAAAAAGAGTTTTAAAAAAAAAAAAAAAAAAAAAAAAAAAAAAAGAATCTAACAGCTCTGGCTGCCAGGTAATTTGTTATTCATCCTTCATAGAAAAAGGAGAGATTTATGCATATGTAGTGTGCTTCCACAATTCTGCATCAAAAGGAGGTTCCTTCAAGTTCTGCTAAAGCATTCCATGCAATCTGTTCTATATTGTTTCAGTTGTTTGGTGTAGGCACTGCCTGGTTGGTAACAGTTTTAAATTCCAAGACTTTAAATGTAAGTCCTGGAATAGCAAGGCTGAATGCTCAGAAATGGTGATTTACTAAGTTCAAGACTGTAGCATATGCCCTTTTTACCAAGGTACGGCAATCTTGGAATTAATATTGGGGTTGGGTGTGCCCCCATGCAAAAAATAAAAATAACCTTAACAGGGAACAGTAATTGTCTGCATTCACTGTTTTTTAATTTTTATTTTATTTTATTTTATTGTAATACTGGGTCTCTGAATTGCAGTAGGGAGCTGTCATGGTCAATATGTATTCCATGAGCATGTCTAAATGGATTACGAATGGTCTCTGGCACGTTCTATGCTTATTTAGTATAAGCATCTACTATCAACTAACTCCACCTGTGACAGTTTCTCATGAGCTTATTTAAATAGACACCTTATTTATGAAGTTTTAAAAGTTACATTACCTAGCATAAGTAAATATAGCATTGTTATGTTTTAAATTATGTTTGCATAAAGCACTTTGATTCTGTGCTGAATTATGTACCTAAAATACTATGGTGTTCTGTCCAATAAAGAATGCATCACAAAAAGCATTCAGATAAATAGACAAGGAACCTAGGTTTACATGTAAGAAAGGATCTTATCTGAAAAGTCTAGCGCTGTTAGTAATACAAAAGTAGTAGTAATCGCATATTGACAATCTGGGTATTTACGACAACTTTTCTAACCTACTAACCCCAGTAAAGGCATATCCACATATCCAGGATCACATTGCTTTGCTGGATCTGACTTTAAACATTGGAAATCTACTTTTCACCCACCATCCTACTCTGTGGCTAAGTCTGAAAGAATGATTATGCATGACTGAAATTTCGATGGAAACCATGTTCCTTATCTGTTTATCGGAATGCTTTTGCCCATTTGATAGATGATGATCAGTGTTGCTGAGACACCCAGACCTCATGTGTAAAAATGGGGAAAAAAGGGAGATTTGGATGGATGACTACTTTCAGTATATCATCTGCCTATCTATCTAGCTATATATATATATATATATATATATATATATGTGTGTGTGTGTGTGTGTGTATGTGTAGTGTTTTTGATTTTGCAGTATCTCTTCATTCTCCCTTTGTCTGCATGGGTTTTCAGCAAGTGCTCCAGTTTCCTCCCACATCATACCCAAGCAGTGTGCTGTAGGTAAATTAGTGTTTTTCTAAATTGCCAGTAGAACAGCATGCTGTGTGTGTGTGTGTGTATATATATGTCTGCGTTTGTGTCTGTGTACATCTATCCTGTCTTGGGTCTGGTCACCATTTGAGGTAAAATGCTTTGCCTTGTTCTACTTGTGTGTGTTAGGATTGTCTCTGGCTCCCTGAAATATGAATTGAATTAAACAGGTAAATTGTGAATGATAGAAAAATGAGTGAGTGAATGAATGAATTAATGGATGGCTGGATGATATACATGCATAAGCATAATATATATATATATATATATATATATATATATATATATATATATATATAATCATAGGAGTTTACCAGGCTGTCAACCCGGAGGTCATTTTAAGCCTAGCCATTTCATTCCAATGTAATACCATAGATACACTAATCAATACCCAGGACTGCATTTAGTAATGACTGCCCATGTCCAGGAGGGCTGTGGGCACTATCCCCATTAAAAATTTGCATGCCCCATCCAGTTGTCCAGGTTCCTTTTGAGCAGTGTCATAGAGATGCTTTGTTTCACATGAATTGGTAGCCTATTGCAAAGATGCGGCAATCACTGGGAGTCAAATCTGTCCATCTAGCATGTCCTGTTTCAGTCGCAGGTCATATTTAGGTCCTTGGAGCAGGTAGCTCTAGTCCCATTTGATTTACAGATGTGCAGCAAGTTCATTACATTTGAGTCTGAGATTGGTCTGTAACCCAAGCATAAGTCTCCCCGAAGAAGTCTATATGTTACAGAGTATAGTGACAGAGACTTTAGTTGGTCTGTGTAAGACACGTGCTGAAGTCCCTTGATCTTCATTTTTAGAAACCTGTGAGGTTTCTCTAATTGCTGCAGGTGCTTTGTACGGTACCTGCTGAAATGGGCATTATACTCAACTATAGGCCTGATTAGTGCCGAATATTGAGGTGTTATAACCTCCTTTGCTCTCAAGGCGATGCCTTTACTAATCAAGTGTGCTGTGTAGAAAGCCTTCCTTGCTACAGTAAAAACATGGTGGTCAAAGTTAAGGTCGCAGTCAACTTGTGATCCCAGATCCCTTACCACTTTGTAGGTACTTAGGGTATTGCTGTTGATTTGATAGTGTGAAGGGACATTAGGGAATGATCATACATTTCTTTGCATTCAGTTTGAGACAATGACTAAAACTATATATATTTATATCAACAGGAAGACCATACTGCAGTGAACATAACAGTATTATTATGAGGCAATGAGTAAGCTCAGTCTTTTTTTACAGACTTAGATATCTGTATATTTGTAGATAGAAGTTTAGTCTAAAGATATACTTAACAGTTTATACTTTAAGCATATGATTAAGAAATTGGCTTTAGTTTTAGCTTAATATACTGCTTATGGATATGAGGGTAGGCTGAGCTAGCAGACGTCAGAAGAGACTCTTTTCAAAATGGATAGAGCTGATAAAGCCCTGAATATGACCCAGGTGACCTGGTTTGATTAGTGTCTCGGGGACCTGTTGGTTATCTATCACCACTTGTGAAGGGAGAAATTAATGGGCCACTGACTGAGACTGGAGATGTTGATGGTTGACAGGCAGTGGGAAAAAATGGCAAAAAACATGAAGAGGGTAAGTATATGGAAAGCTTTCACCCTTCTTTTAGGTTATCTCTGGGTCAATACAGTATGGATGTGTTTGGCTGCGACTCTACAGTTGTGTTGTCATTTTTTTTTTACTTTGAATTTGTTGATGACTAATGTCCAATGTCTTATGAAGTGGTATTTCTGGATTTGGCTAACTATTAGGAAAGTGATCCACTGAGGTAATGGGCAATGTATTGGACTGTATGCTAACATGCATTAGTATTTGTTGAGAAGTGGAAAGAAATATTGTACAGTGACAGATTCAGTTAAAAGTTATGAAGAAGTTGCTTAGATACTGCTGAAGAGACCTAGCACGCGCACACACCCACACACACACACACACACACATATGTTTGCATGCAATTTTATAATATGGTTTGCAACCCATTTCACAGACATCTGTGGGTTTGCGTACAAAGTATGAGCATGCAGTATAAACTAAAAATTGCACTCAGATATTCTGCATTGTATTGGCTGTTGCAGTGAAGGTTTATCTGGCACCTCAATGCCTGCTAGTCATGTTAAACATTTCCTCTGAGTACTCCTCTGGTTTTAGCACCCAACCTGACAGAATGCATGTATACATGGCCTGCCATAAAAGATGTAGGCAGATAACAAGTGGCCATATTTACCTTTCTTGTTTTATACTACACAGTAAAAATCATGGGATAAAACCAAAACAATTGGATTGCTTTTTGTTTTTTTAATTTGCCTGCTTTGGTTTTTAGTGAGTACTCAGTTACTAAGAAAGCTAATGTGAACGATCTCAGCTACAGTTCACGCTTACCGAAATAGAGAGGAAACGTGATTGCCCAATCTGGATTATTCCCCTGTCTGACCTTTATCTAGGCCGTGCAGGGTACTTGGAAACCTTCTGTATCATCAGCAAAGCAAGTCTTGTCTTTAACCACTGACAGCAGCATCAGAAGGGATGTGGGAGCCAATCATAAGTCAGTTGTTCTGCATGCAGAATTTGGTTAGCTTTCTGGTAAAATGTAACTTATTTCCCTCCAAGGAAAAGAAGAAGCAGTAAATACAATTTATGCTGACACATTTGCAAGGTCATTGCTCAAGTCATCTGTTGTTGCTATAAAGCTATAAGTGAGACTGAAGTCGATTATGTGTGATCACTTTTATTCCCCAGTTAACAAATTCAAGCAAACAAACAAATAAATAAAAATAAGCTAATCATATTGCAGACTACAATATACTTCATCATTATGTATGAATGTTGCTTGTTGATTATTTTTTTCTGACCCATTCCAGTTACAGCACTTTCTTGTCCAGTCCTTAGCTAAAATGGTCATTAGGCCATTCAACCAACCCACTAATGCAATAAAATAAACAGATAACATTAATCTTATGGCTGCACTAGATGCCAGAGAGCTTATACTTCGACAAGCATTCTTAGATGCATACCTTTCTATGTGTCTGTTTACATGAATATATATATATATATATATATATATATATATATATATATATATATATATATATATATATGTTTTATTCTTAAATTATTACAATGAAATATCTGTAAAATGATTATTGTATGAAACTGATTATTGTATTTTGTGGCTTGTGATATTGTATGTGATTGTTTCTGTTGCCTTCTGGTCTAGGCCATTCCTAAAATGTCCTGTAATGGACTGTAGGATATGCAACCAATTTATAATATGCACAAGAGGCTCTATGTAACCTACAAATGATCTCCAAGTTCAAAAATTAAAACAAAGTTCAGCACACTCAGGAAAGTCTAAATGAGGACAATCCAGTTAATCCAGATTCCCTGTGCTATAACTTGCAAGTAAAAGGAAATAAAATAACTAGAAATGAAAATTTAGAATCAGAATTATAGTTCCCTAAATGTCAGTGTTACAATATACGTTAAAGCAGTATTTAAACTGTCCATAATTTAAAATGAAACTGCTCAAGGTTATGCAATCTCAGAGCAAGTATTAAGTAAAGTGCTGCAGGGTGCAAAGGGGCCTACATATATGTTTTAGAGGCATGCTCACCCCTCACTTCATTCATGGACTTATTTTTTAAGTTTTTATTCAAATTTCGATGGAATGGGACATCATACTGTATGCTTCAATTTTGTAAAACACTACAATCACTCTAGTGAAAAAAAAATAGCTCCAGCTTCAGAACACCAGCAACTAATGTGCATACTATACTAGACTTAGAAAGTGACCTCCGCGGTCAGCTTTCTGGTAAAATGTGACTTATTTCCTTCCAAGGAAAAGAAGAAGTAGTAAATACAATTTATGCTGACACATTTGCAAGGTCATTGCTGAAGTCATCTGTTGTTGCTATAAAGCTGTAAGTGAGACAAGTCGATTATGTGTGATCACTTTTCTTCCCCAGTTAACAAATTCAAGCAAACAAACAAATAAATAAAAATAAGCTAATCATATTGCAGACTACAATATACTTCATCATTATGTATGAATGTTGCTTGTTGATTATTTTTTTCTGACCCATTCCAGTTACAGCACTTTCTTGTCCAGTCCTTAGCTAAAATGGTCATCAGGCCGTTCAACCAACCCACTAATGCAATAAAATAAACAGATAACATTAATCTTATGGCTGCACTAGATGCCAGAGAGCTTATACTTCGACAAGCATTCTTAGATGCATACCTTTCTATGTGTTTGTTTACATGAATATATATATAAATATATATGTTTTATTCTTAAATTATTACAATGAAATATGTGTAAAATTATTATTGTATGAAACTGATTATTCTATTTTGCAGCTTGTGATATTCTTTGTGATTGTTTCTGTTGCCTTCTGGTCTAGGCCATTCCTAAAATTTCCTGTAATGGACTGTAGGATGTGCAACCAATTTATAATATGCACAAAAGGCTCTATGTAACCTACAAATGATCTCCAAGTTCAAAAATTAAAACAAAGATCAGCACAATCACGAAAGTCTAAATAAGGACAATCCAGTTAATCCAGATTCCCTGTGCTATAACTTGCAAGTAAATTGAAATAAAATAACTACAAATGAAAATTTAGAATCAGAATTATAGTTCCCTAAATGTCAATGTTACAATATACTTTAAAGCAATATTTAAACTGTCCATAATTTAAAATGAAACTGCCCAAGATTATGCAATCTCAGAGCAAGTATTAAGTAAAGTGCTGCAGGGTGCAAAGGGGCCTGCATAGATGTTTTAGAGGCATGCTCACCCCTCACTTCATTCATGGACTTATTTTTTAAGTTTTTATTCAGATTTCGATGGAATGGGACATCATACTGTATGCTTCCATTTCGTAAAACACTACAATCACTATAGTGAAAAAAAATAGCTCCAGCTTCAGAACACCAGAAATTAATGAGCATACTGTACTAGACTTAGAAAGTGACCTCCAAATCCCCCAGTCATACTAAAGCAGATTTGGTCAAATTCAAGAACATTTTTGTTATGGAATACATGGTTCTTTTAACACAATGGTTTGAACACTTAACTATATATGGTTTGGGATATATTGTTTGTGTAATGTATGCCTGTATCTGCTCTTCTGATAAATACTGTAATTTTGCTTTCTGTCATTTTGTAACACAATCATAACTGAAAAATGGTCATTGGTAAATTCTCATAGGTTCATAGGTAAGTACTAGGCTATCTACCCGAGGGCATTTATAAGCCTAGCCAGAGTGTCTCGGCTTTTGCCTCCCCATTGATTAATTAACTGATCCTCTGTCAAGCAGAGCCAATGAAGTGATCCCAGGGTTGTATTTTCTGTTACCCATCCACTCGTCAAGGTTTCTCTTGAAGAGTGTTAGTGAGGGGCTCTGCCTGATGTAATTTGGAATTTTGTTCCAAAGCATGGGAAGTCTCTGTGACAGGAATCTATCCCTCCAGCATGTTCTATTTATTGTTGTGGAGAGGTTTGGCTCACTAGAGTGTGTGGTTCGCAGTGACTTGGATTTCTTTAGGTGGAGCATGTCCATCAGTTCTGAGTTGGACATGGCTTTGTAAGTCAGGCAGAGATCACCTCTGTTTAAGCGATATGCCACTGAGTACAGCCGGAGTTTTTTCAGTCGGGCTGCATAGGACATATGTTTGAGACCAGTAATCCTCTTGGTGAGGTACTTTTGTGGTCTTTCCAGCTGTTGGAAGTGTCTTGTGAGGTACATCCCAAATGGGGCATTGTACTCTATGATGGGTCTAATGAGTGATGAGTAGAGGGGCACTATAACCTCTTTATTTCTAGATGCAAACCCTTTAGTAATTAGTTGGGCCACATAGAAGGATTTCCTAACTACTTTGGCAATATGATTGTCAAAGGAGAAATTACTATCTACCTGGTTCCCCAGATCTCTTATTACCTTCTGTATTAAGGGGGCTGCCACCTATGTGATAATTCGTGGGTGTTTTGTTTTTCCCAAATGGGATGACTATGCATTTTTTGGCATTTAGCTTGAGGCCATGACTTTGACACCAGGTATCCATCTCAGTAAGGCCCTTTTGGAGGATGTCCATGTCAGCCGGAGAGTCAGTTATGGCTCCCAGTTTGCAGTCATCAGCGAACTTGGTTAGCCATAGTCCTCCTGTGTTTGCCTGTACATCTGAGAAGTATATGCCGAACAGTAGGGGTCCCAGGACCGAGCCTTGCGGGACACCACTTGTGACTGGTTTAGAGTCAGACCTGGAGTCTGCTATTCTTAACGTGTGAGTTCTGTCTGTAAGCCAGTTGGCAACCCATCTCATGACGTAGGGGTTTATGTTCAGGCTGGTGAGTTTTTCTGTAATACCGGAGTGGGGAATGGTGTTGAAGGCCTTGGCGAGGTCAAGGTAGGCTGTGTGAACCACCTTTCCTTCATCTATGGCCTTGGTGACTGTCTCGAAGAAGTCAACCAGGTTTACTAGGCGTGATCTGCCCTTAACAAAGCCGAACTGGGTCAGGTCAAGTGTTTGGAGGTTTCCAGTGTCTTTGTTAATGAGTTCCATGATGATGCACTCCATAGCCTAGTAGATCAGGCTAGTCAGGCTTATGGGGTGATAGTTGCCAGGGTCAGTTGTGGCCCCTCCTTTGTGCAGAGGAATAACCGTTGCTGTGTGTCATTCTATGGGCATGTAGCCTGTGGAGAGGCTGAGGTTGAACAGCGTGTTTAGGTTGGAGGTTAGTTTATTCTGTAGTTCGTGCAAGATGCAGCCTGAGACACCATCTGGTCCCACTGACACTGTGTTTTTGGCTTTTGAAAGGGCTGTTTTCACCTGTGCGTCTGTGATTTTTGGGACACTACACTTTTCCGTTATTGTTGTGGGCCCTTTTGGAGGTGAGAGGGGGGTGAAGTTTGCACTGAATCTATCTGCCAGGATGTTGGCAATATCAGTAGGTTCAGTATATTTTGTGCTATTTTGCACTAGTTCAGTTGCCACTTAGATTCTTAACATAGCTAAATAAGGTTTTGTGGTTATCTTTTGAATCCTTGGCTATTTTTCTTTCGAAGTTAGCCTTGGATGATTTCATGCGGGACCTCAGTTTCTTACTGATACTGATCAGGGATGTCTTTCCTTCTTGAGATTTGCTTTTTTTCTGAACTAGTTTCCTCCTTCTATTGTATAGTCTGTTTATTGCAGAGGTCCACCAAATTGGTTTCCTTCTCTTAGAGGAGTGAGTCTTGGTTTTCTTAAGGATGGCAAGATCCATGCATCCTTGTAGGTGCTCATAGAGTGCATTTGTAAAGGTTTCTGCATCTTGGGAAGCGTTATCCTTTAGCGTGGGAGCTGTGAAACTTACCATCTCTGTCTTAAGTAAGGTGAAGTTTGCTTTAGAAAAGTTTTACTGTGGTTTCCTTAGTTGGTGGTGGTAGTTAGGTGTGGTCATCCAGAGTGATTAGTTTATGGTCTGATCTAACCAGTGACAGGTTGACCTCCGGTGTGGAACACCTGTCGCCTATGTTGGTGATGACCAGGTCCAATATGTTTTCACCTCTGGTAGGGGAGTTTACCAGCTGATCCAGGGCATTTGAGTTGATGAATTCCAGGAAGCGCTGGGCCTGAGAATTTGTACTCCAGTAGTTTTCCCAGTGAATGGTAGGGTAATTGAAATCGCCCAATATCAGGGTGTTTGGTAGGGCCTTCATGGTTTCCAGTGTCTCCAGAAAAGTGGAGTGGTGGTCCTGGGTCATGGATGGTGATCTATAGCAGGCCACAATTTGCATTGCAGATTTGCCCAATGTTAGTTGCACATGGATGATCTCAGAGGTATCATGCTGCGCCACTAACCTGGAGGTGTAGGTATCCTTGATGAATAAGGATACACCCCCTCCTTTTGTGTTTCGGTCCATGTTCTGTGGCCGAAACATGTGATATGAGTTCTTGCCCGGTTGTGCTGGGGTGCTCTCTGGAGACTTGAACCAGATTTCAGTTACTGCACAGATGTCGACGTTCTCTATACTGAGGAGTGCTTCGAGCGAGTGCATGTTGAGATTTAAGCTCCTGGCTTTGAGTAGCATTACCCTCAATTTTTTCTTAATTGTGCTGTTTACGGAGGTGGGTTTGACTTTTGAGCCTTGCCTAAAAAAGGCACTATGGGGGCAGCAAGAGCCTTGGCCAGTATTCGAAAGCCTAGGGGTGACAGGTGCAAGCCGTCTCTTGCAAAGCAACAGGGCTTGTCGAGCATGTCATCCCAGGCTGACCGACACTGGATCCCCTCTGAATGACACCAGAAGCTTAGCCAATTGTTGAAATTGATCATTTTTTCTTTATACTGAGGTATCATTCTTGGTGAGGTCAGGATGCTACTCAGGGTCAGGGTCATACCAGCCTGAGCTACATGATCACAGAGCTCTTCCATGTCTCTTTTCATGTAGTCCAGGGAAGTACGTCTCAGGTCATTCACACCAACATGAACAATGACAGAGTCATATTTGTACTTGTTCTGGAGTGACCTGAGTGCTTGTGTTATGTGGCGGATTCTGGCTCCTGACAGGCAGCTAACAGTAACCTTCTGCTTGTCCAGCCTAGTGAGTGGGACATCAATGTGCCTGACTATAGAGTCACCTATTACAAGTGTGTTAGGTATATTATTTCGCCTTAAGGGCTGTGATTGTGTGGCACACTGATTTTTTGTTTTATGTGTTGTCTGGTTTGTGACGGGAAGTGCAGGTTGTTTGGGTGTCTGCGTTGGAGGTCTCTGATGCTTTTGCAGGTTTTTATTTAGCATCTCCGAGTATGATTTTGTGTATTTATGTGTATTTTTTGCCAGTGTTGTTTTAGTAGGTCTGTGTGCGGCTGGAGTTGTGGTGCAAGTGTTAACCTTCTCCTCTTCACTGTCTGTTCCAGTCTTGGGTGGAGACAGCTTAGCTTTCAGTTTGGCTGTACTGTATAATTGCATCTCTTGCATATGTTAATGTTTTGCGGTAGGAAGAGAGGGTTGTCTGTGTACATGAGGTAGTTGTAACATTGCCTCAGGATACCCAGATTCACCAGCTGGAATGGAGAGTGCACCTGAAGTTACCCTTTGGTCATGCCTGAACAGTAGGGTGAGCTGCTTAGTTGCTTGGTTGGTGAGGGGTGAATAAAGAACCTTGCCCTGCTGGGCAATCAGAGTCAGGGTATATTAGTGCTTGCTATTAGGTCTGAGCAAGTGCTGGGCTGTAAGATGCTTTTTGAGTGCTTATGTTGAGAGTTAGACTAGTTTCAAGGGAAAAACTGAAGAGTAGACTTAGTGGAACTGAGAATAATTTAACCGTAGCTAAGCAGCACTGCCCGGTGCGCAAAACCATGCAAACGCAATTTTTATAGTAGGAAAATGAAAGAGATAGAAATTAGCCTAAAAAGGCCAGTAAACTACTAACTTCTGGGCTGGAACCTCTCCTCCAGGGACAGATAGGATGCTCAAAGCTCCCCTCTCTCACAGGTGAACAGAGAAACTTCCTTCTATCCAAGTAAGGTATGGGCAACTCAGAAACTAGTGTCACAGCCCTGAATTCAGCACTAGCCTGAAAACTGGACTATACTAGCTTAGAAAGGCAGGAAACAAGGATTTTTTGTTTGTTTTTGTTTTTTTTGAAAAGATAAGGCATTTTCCCGGTTAGGGATCACCACAGCGGAACTCCAGTCCGCTAGTTATTGGCAGTAGATTTTTATGGTGCCGAGGTGCCAGCTTGACACCCAACCTTCAATGAAGGCACTCCCATTCACGCATGTCTTTTGAATGCCAGCCACTCGACCACGGGGAGGGCATGCAGACTCCACAGACTCCACACAGAAGGAACTCCAGCCGAGAATCGAATGGGAGAACCTCTTGCTGTGAGGCGACAACACTTCTGCTGCACCACAGCAGTTCTGGTCATTAACTGTAGATCTTTGTGCCACAATAACTTTTACCAGGAAGATTCCTCAGTGCTATTAAGTATTATCTCATAATCTACCTTAACATCTTATAAAATAAAATAAAATAAATGTCTTTCCAGAGGCTTTGTCTCCAGTTTACTATTAGAATTTTGACTATTACATGTGCTTTTACCCATAATATCCACTAACTTGTTGGAAATTGTTAATGAACGATGGTTAAAATGTCAAATGCAGAATTATATGAGTGAATTTGACATTAGGACTCCTGATTCAACATCCACCAGACTGAATAGAATACAGTCCAACACTGTGCAGAATCCCGTGAAACACTTCACCTGTGTAAATACATAATTACTGTCATACTGATAATGAACGTATAAGAGATGCAGCAGTGAAAAGAAACATCTCCCAAATAATACTGTACAATCCGTATCGAACAATGTCATCAATTTGCAATTTCCCATTTAGATACACAGCAATGTGGAAATACCGGAAATGTAAACAAATGATGGACATAGCGGAGTATCTCTAGGGCATGGCACAAACATGGTACCCCTCAGGGGTAAACTGCTCCCGATGTGCTTACAACTTTTCAAACATCGCTTTTTTGTCCAGTAATCTGTGTCTCTTCGGAGACAGTGGCACACAGTGGAAGTGAGCAGAACTTTTATGAAGTACATCTCTATCTCCTTCACATACCATGACACAACAACCCTTACATTTGTCACTGTTTGTCATTATACAACAGCAATACTGTTTAGCATCCTTATTCTTTTCTAAATAATATTGGTATCCATCCACACACAGAAATTTCCTTCCTTTCTGGGACATTAAGCAATCATATTGTACCAATAATGCCTGTACCACCGTCAGACTGCTGTTCACTCATACTTGCAAAAGTACACCTATATAGACACCATAAACAACAGTCATCTACCTACTAGCATCATATGTATTTTACTATTGTTTAGCAAGGTGATGAGCACTTAGAAGGTTATTTAGTAATTCGTCAAATAAAGTCAGCCAAGTTCAGTATTAGGCATAACTTCTAATGACTAGTTTGTTTTTTTTAATCAGTGCCTGCACAGGTCATCAACATCATAATGTCAAAGGGATGTTATGTGTAGACATGTCCTCAGCTGCAATAAGTCGAATTCTGAAGCGCAAATTACCACTGCCATTCAGAAATAACAGTTTTGATATTTTGACTCTTCATGATGATGTTTCGACATTACTACCTTCAGTGATTGGTAAGACAGTATTCTCATTGTCGTCATTATGATAGTAAACCATTGTCCTCATACTATGGCAACTGGTCTCAGTTGTTTCTACCCATAAGAGAAGAACTTCAAAGTCTCACCAGTATTCTGTGCAAATTAATGAAGATGCCCTTGTTCAAACAGCCACCAAGTCACTTGAATACTTCGGTGAAGAAGGGTAGGAAAATGCATCTAATGATGCCTCACCCATCCTAGGTAAGGGGTTGGTATATGTCCACTGCAGGAGCAATGCCTGTGGGTCAGACAGGCAAACACTCCTTGGGTCAGACAGGCAAACACTCTGTGGGAGAAGGTGGGATGTTGGGATGTGATCCTGACAAGGACAGCATTGCTTTCTTGCTAAGTATAGGAGATGTATGGAAGCTCACACTTGCAGACGACTTCAGCATAGGTCAGCTCAACATGTCATCTGAAGTAACCATTTGTGTGCTGCAGGGCTCTTTTCTTAGTCTACTACTCCTCAGCATGACAGATTCAAGGATGGGTAACAGCAACCTGTGGCTGACTAAATTTACTCATGATTGCAAACTGAACTGCATTTCTTCTTCCTCTCAGATACAGTATTTCTAGAGAAAGGGTTAGATACAACCTATACCTGGTGCAAAAACATCTGGATGGCCTTTAGTGTTAAGAAATGCATTATGAATTTTTTAGAAAAGAAATGGTACCTAACACCTCCTTTACTTAGAGAAAACCAATTAAGATAGAGTCTGTTATTAAGAACCTAGAAAAAGTCATAGAGCTCTTACCTTTGACCAGCAGATCACCACACTTGTAAGAATGACCTTCAGTAAGATCCATATGATAGAAATTAGAATTATTAGCCACTCCAGGTGGGCCATAATTCCACTGTACATATTGCTGGTATGACAAGGTATAGAGTACAATGCTCCCGTTTTGCAGTTTCTTAACCAGCCATCTGGTTTGGCTAGGCATCAATGTAGCATACGGGGATGATGCCCTGCTTCTATCTGTGTAACCAAAGCCTGCGTGCTGTTTCCTTAGTCCAGCAAAACAAGGATAATCTTGGTTCCTCTCCCAGGTCATACGATTTTGGTGTGGTTGAAGGTAGCTGCTGAATGCTTAGACAATTAATTTAGTGAAAGCATCTTAACAAATAATATTATTATTAATTTTTACTGCTGTGTCCTAGTTTGAAATGTGCAGTGACCTGCATCTTTTAAAACACATCCCTCTAGAAAGTCTAATAGTCCACATAACTTAATATTTGGCCTAGGTGCTTTTACAAAGTTTTTTTTTCATTCCTCATCCCTCTGCTGCAATGTCATTTACTTTCTCTTCGAATGTAATGGTGGTAAAAGTATGAGCTTCTACGGTAGCAGAAGTGTAATTTAACTCTTTTATTACATTGTGATGTTAAACCATCTTTCTCTCCCTCCCTCTTCTTAAAGAAAAGGTACACAAAACTGGCAGTAGACTAGGCTGCAGAGATACTTATTCAGTTTTGAGATGGTGCCACCGGTATTCCTAAAGGTGTACATGCAGACACTGATTCACTACCTAGCCCACTGCCAATTCCCCACCCCAGATCATTACTATTATAATAGACAAACTCCACCCACTTTTATCCTAACTAAATAAC
Source organism: Protopterus annectens (assembly GCF_019279795.1). Classification (NCBI taxonomy): domain Eukaryota; kingdom Metazoa; phylum Chordata; order Ceratodontiformes; family Protopteridae; genus Protopterus; species Protopterus annectens. Next base: position 534,276,323 of record NC_056751.1, on the reverse strand, counting down.
CTTCTTAAAGGCTTATGTTGCAACAGCACAATTCACACTATAAGCAATTCTTTCCCATAGCCTCAGACAAATTCTCTATACCACCCCTACTCCCACAACCATAGAGCTTTACAACAATTACAATTCCCTGATAATTAATTTCCTACACAAAGTACAAAACTACAACCTATGAATACATACATCTAAAAAATGTCAAACCCACAGACAACAACACTATAGCACTTAACTGTACCTTACACAAATTCCTTACAACTATTAGATATAAACACTGCCACTCACCATACCTAACTGGCCCAAACAATATGTCAATACTATATGTGTATTCTGGACTTTTGGAAGGTTCCTGTGTTTCCCATTTCCTTTCTTGGATAAAGGGAGGCTTCTTTGTTCACCAGTGGCAGTGGGGAGCTTAGAGCAGCCTATCTATCCCTGGAGGAGTATTCTCAGCACAAGAATCTGGTAGTCTATTGGCCATTTTGGGCCAATTTCTAGCTCTTTCAAGTCCCCCTGTATAAAACCCACTTTGGTGCGGTTTTTGCGCTTGTTACTACTCAGCCAAGCTCCTTGTGGTCCTGCAGAGTTGTGCTAGCAGCAGAGAGGCTAAAAGAGCGACTGCTAACCTGATAAAAGTGTTTTTTTTCCTGCTACTACCTGGGCGACTGTCCGATCTAGCTAAACTGCAAGTATTTCTGCTTCTTGAACTGTTTTAAACTGTTTAAAGTTGTTTTTGCACCTGCACTTTTAAAGTTTGTCCTGTTTGTTGCATATACCTGTTGAGGCTACACACTCAAGTGGGCTAGCCTGTGTTACATATTTATTGCATTTTCCTGCTGTTTGTTGCAAAAAAGAAAAAAAACAAAACATTATCCTTGTTTCCCGTCTTTCCTGACCTAGAGTAGTCCAAATACAGGCTTTGCTGTATTCTGGACTTTTGGAAAGTTCCTGTGTTGCCCATTTCCTTTTTTGGATAAAGGGAGGCTTCTTTGTTCACCAGTGGCAGTGGGGAGCTTAGAGCAGCCTATCTATCCCTGGAGGAGTGTTCCCAGCACAAGAATCTGGTAGTCTATTGGCCGTTTTGGGCCAATTTCTAGCTCTTTCAAGTCCCCCTGTATAAAACCCACTTTGGCGCGTTTTTTGCGCTTGTTACTACTCAGCCAAGCTCTTCGTGATCCTGCAGAGTGGTGCTAGCAGCAGAGAGGCTAAAAGAGTGACTGCTAACCTGATAAAAGTGTTTTTTTTTCCTGCTACTACCTGAGCGACTGTCCGATCTAGCTAATATGCAAGTATTTCTGCTTCTTGAACTGTTTTAAACTGTTTAAAGTTGTTTTTGCACCTGCACTTTTAAAGTTTGTCCTGTTTGTTGCATTTACCTGTTGAGGCTACACACTCAAGTGCACTAGCCTGTGTTACATATTTATTGCATTTTTCTGCTGTTTGTTGCACAAAAGAAAAAAAAACAAAAAATGATCCTTGTTTCCCACCTTTCCTGACCTAGAGTAGTCCAAATACAGGCTTTGCTGTATTCTGGACTTTTGGAAAGTCCCTGTGCTGCCCATTTCCTTTCTTGGATAAAGGGAGGCTTCTTTGTTCACCAGTGGCAGTGGGGAGCTTAGAGCAGCCTATTTATCCCTGGAGGAGTGTTCCCAGCACAAGAATCTGGTAGTCTATTGGCCGTTTTGGGCCAATTTCTAGCTCTTTCAAGTCCCCCTGTATAAAGCCCGCCTTGGCGCGGCTTTGCGCGATTTTGCACATAGCGCAGCAATGGGCAGCTCCACTTAATTGGGTTTAAACCATTCTCGGCTCCACAAAGTCTGCTCTTCACTTTTTCCCTTAGAACTTATCTAGTTCTCATAATAAACACCCTAGTCCTACTCTAAAGCCTGGCACTTGCTCACTAAAGCAATTATATAAGTCAGCACTAAAAAATTAAAAGCACTACACCCTCACAAACTCCCCTTGAGTACCTTGTTCCCCATTGGCCCTTTATATCAATTATAAAGGAATTCCCAATACTATTCTAGCATGTCCTAAGGTCAGTTGTCAGTCTCCTCTCCGGTCCAGCTGGTGAATCTGGGAATCTTGAGGCAATGTTACAACTGCCTCATGTACACAGACAACCCCCTCCTCCTCCCAACAAATTCCAACACATGTGAGAGATGCAACCATATAGCCAAACTGGAGGCTAAGCTCTCTCAACTCAGTACTGGCGTAACCAGTCAGGAGGAGAAGGAAACCACACTCACTACAATTCCAGTCTCACATAGACCTACCACGACAGCAAACTAAACACATAAACACACAAAAACATACTCGGAGGCTCTAAATAAAAATCTGCCTAAGCAGCAGTGACCTCCAAAGCAGACACCCAAGTAACCGCTACCCCAAAACAAAACACGTGCAACACATAGCTCACAAAGCCAGTGTGCCGAACAGTCACAGCCCTTAAGGTTAAACAACATACCTGATACACTTGTAATAGGTGACTCTATCGTCAGGCACACTGACATCCCGCTCACCAGGCTGAACAAGGAGAAGGTCACGGTGAGCTGCCTGTCGAGCGCTAGGATCCACCACATAACACAAGCACTCAGGTCACTCCAAGGCAAGTACAAATATGACTCAGTCATTGTCCATGCTGGTGTGAATGACCTGAGACGTACCTCCCTGGGCTACATTAAAAGAGAGATAGAGGAGCTCTCTGAGCATGCAGCCCAGGCCGGTATGACCCTGACCTTGAGTAGCATCTTACCCTCACCAAGAATGATGCCACAATATGAAGACAAGATGATCAATTTCAACAATTGGCTTAAGTATTGGTGTCACTCAAAGGGGATCCAATGCCTGTCAGCCTGGGATGATATTCTCGACAAGCCACGATGCTTCGCTAGAGACGGCTTGCACCTGTCACCCCTGGGCTTTCGGATATTGGCAAAGGCTCTTGCCACCCCCATAGTGCCTTTTTTAGGCAAGGCTCAAAAGACAAACCCACCTCCATAGGTATCACAAGGGATAACAAACTAAGAGTAATGCTACTCAATGCCAGAAGTCTAAACCTCAAGATGCACACACTCGAAACTCTCCTTAGCATGGAGAACATCGATATCTGTGCAGTAACAGAAACCTGGTTCAAGGCTCCCGAGAGCACCCCAGCACTACCAGGTTATACCTCATACCATGCTTTTCGGCCCCAAAACTTGGACAGAACCACAAAAGGAGGGGGAGTATCAATATTCGTCAAAGATACCCACACCTCCAGGTTGGTGGCACAGCACGAAGCATCAGAGACTATCCATGTGCAACTAACAGTGGGTAAAACTGCCTTCCAGTTTATAGCCTGCTACAGACCACCCTCCCAAACCCAGGAACCCCACTCAGCCTTCCTGAGAACACTGGAAAATATGAAGGTCTCTCCAAACCCCATTATATTGGGCGACTTCAACTACCCAAACATAGACTGGGAGCATTACTCTAGCTCCAACACCCTAGCCCAAAGGTTCCTAGAATTTATAAACTCAAATGCTATGGAACAAATTGTTACCACTCCCACAAGAGGGGAAAACATACTGGACCTGATCATCACCAACATGGGGGCTCTATGCTCCAGACCAGAAGTGTATCTCTCACTGGTAAGATGAGACCATAAACTAATCTCACTGGATATTCACATCCCGACCCCACCCCTGTCCAGAAAACCACACTGAAAAACTTCTCTAAAGCAAATTTCACACTCCTCAAAACCGAGGTGGAATCCTTCAAAGCCCCCGGGCCTGTGGAAAATACGGCCCAGACCACAGAATCCTTTATAAACGCATTCTGTGAACACTTTCAGGAATGCATGGATCATGCAATCCCAAATAAAACCAAGACCCAATCCTCCAAAGGCAGGCGTCCTGTCTGGTGGATCCCAGCCATAAACAAACTATACAATAGAAGGAGGAAGCTATTACATGATAGAGCAAAATCCCAAAAAGGGACGGCATCTCTGATCAGTATTAGCAAAAAACTACGGGCACTCATAAAATCGTCTAAGGCCAGCTTCGAGAGAAAAATTGCACAGGACACTAAGGATAATCACAAGGCTTTCTTTAGTTATGTTTGGAACCTGGGTGGGAATTCCCAGATATGCTCAGAATTAGTCCAAAATGACAAAAATACACCGAACCCATAGACATTGCCAACATCCTAGCTGACAGGTTCAGCACAAATTCCCCCCCCCCTCCCCACCAAAAGGGCAAATATCTATCCAGCAGAGTGCTTCCCTCCTGACATCTCAGATGCTCAGGTAAGAGCCGCCCTCTCCAAAGCAAAAAACACAGCATCAATGGGACCAGATGGTGTCCCGGGCTGCTTCCTACATGAACTCCAAGAAGAGCTAAACCCAAACATAAAACTACAGTTCAATCTCAGCCTTACTACAGGATATGTACCCAAAGAGTGGCATACAGCAACAGTGGCCCCTCTCCACAAAGGTGGTGCCTCAATGGATCCTGGAAACTATCGCCCCATAAGCCTGACTAGCTTGGTCTGCAAAGCTATGGAAAGGATCATCATGTACCTCATAAATAAAGATATTGGGGACCTACAGACACTGGATCCTACCCAGTTTGGCTTTGTTAAGGGCAGATCCTGCCTCTTAAACCTGGTTGATTTCTTTGAAACAGTCACCAAGGCCATTGACGAGGGGAAGCCTCGCAAAAGCCTTTGATACAATACCCCACTCGGGCATTATAGATAAGCTCACCAGCTTAAATATAAACCCCTATGTCACTAGATGGGTTGCAAACTGGCTCAAGGACAGAACCCACATGGTTAGAATTGCTGGAGCCATGTCAGACTCCAAACCAGTTACAAGTGGCATCCCACAAGGCTCAGTCCTGGGACCTCTCTTGTTCGGTATATATTTCTCGGAGGTACAGGCCAACACGGAAGGACTGTGGCTGACCAAGTTCACAGATGACTGCAAACTAGGTGCCGTAATCGACTCTCCAGCCGACACAAGCATCCTACAAAAGGGCCTCATAGAAACAGACAACTGGTGCCAGAACCATGGCCTCAAGCTAAACGCCAAAAAGTGTATAGTCATCCCCTTTGGCAAAAACAAAGTGCCCACAAATGACCGCATAGGTGGTAATCCATTAAGTATGGAAGAAGTAATTAGGGACCTGGGGACCCAAGTTGATAGCAATCTCTCATTTGAAAACCACGTGGCCAAAGTGGTTAGAAAAACATTTTATATAGCCCACCTAATCATGAAGGGATTCACATCTAGATCAGGGGAGGTCATTGCGCCTCTTTACTCATCCCTCATCAGGCCCATAATTGAGTACAATGCCCCTTTTGGGATGTACCTTACCAGACACCTGCAGCAACTGGAAAGAGCCCAAAAGTACCTCACCAAGAGGATCAAAGGGCTCAAACAGATGCCATATGCTGCCCGGTTAAAGAAACTTCAGCTCTACTCAGCGGCATACCGCCTGCTCAGAGGCGATCTGTGCCTGACGTATAAAGCCATGTCTGACCCGGAATTAATGGATATGCTGCACCTCAGAAAATCCAAATCCCATCGAGCTACGCACTCGAGAGACTTGAACCTTAGCACTGAAATAAATAGGACATGCTGGAGGGACAGATTCATAACCCAGAGGCTCCCTTCACTCTGGAATAAAATCCCAGTCCAGGTTAGGCACAGTCCCTCACTGACTCTCTTCAAGAGGAATCTTGATGAGTGGATGGGAGATCATAGGTTTACCCTGGGTATCACTTCTGTGTCACTGTTAGAGGCACAGTATACTAACCTCGAAAAAGGGCATAGCAAAATTCATTTAAAATGGGTGGCGAAAGCCAAACACACTCTGGCTAGGCTTATAAATGCCCTAGGGCAGATAGCCTAGTTTGAACCTATGAACCTATATCTGGAAAACATTTCTACTACAGTCTTTAATTATCCTACAAAACTACCATGCTTTCACTCAGCTCTAATATTTTCACCAAACTATTGTTAAAGATACACTATTACACTAGTAATACTTCTGATTCCCACTGACCTGAAAAACAACTCCCACAAAGCAGCCTCAAACACTCACATCACACCCTCATACTCATTCTCTATCTGCAAAACTATTTCACATCCCACTCCTCTCAATCTCACAAATGTATTCTATTCACGTCTACCTACAAAATCAACTACAAATTCTTCTGCAAACACGTCTCTTCAAATCCAGAAAATATATGCACAATCATCAGCTCGCTACAAATACCACAAAACTCTACAAAAAAAACTACAAATTTACCCCATCATCCTAATATTTCCACTGCATAGCATGATGAAATCCAAAGCACACTAGGTTAATACCCTTTTCTTAAAGCATAACCTAGAAATTATAGCAATTACATAATCCTGGATTAAAAAGGACAACCCTCACAGTCATCACTTCTTTCCCAGATATAAGTATTACTGTGATGTTAGACCAGGACCTAGAAATGGAGGAGGAATTCTCCTTCTTTTCAAATCTCACCCAAATATGCAACTCATACCTCAAACAAACCAGTCTCCTGACTCCCTTCCAAAATGGGTACTTGTCAAGATACTACACAAAATAATATTTTCAGTATCACAATAGCCTGGCTCCCACTAGCTTCATCAACAGGAACATCCACAACTCTTATTCACAGTATCACTACCTCCAAACAACATACAAACTATCTCATACTACTTGGTGACTAACCGCAAGCTGCTCAGCTCCATCCAGCAACAATGTGCAAACCTCCTTACCAGCTATAACCTAAAACAACAGTATGACAACCCACTCACCCTAATTTCAGAACCATCAACTGTCTTTGCAGTTTTTTTTGTACCTTAACATCATACACTACTCAATTTTCCATGAGTATACTGTAAGTTTGTACATAAACAAGCCAGATATCTATCTAACTATATATATATATATATATATATATATATATATATATATATATATATATATATATATATATATGGGATCTGGACACATGCTCGACTAGCATATGTCCGAATCACAAAACATCGAACACACATACACGAAAGCGTTTAACATCGACAAGCGCTTCCATGTATGTGTGCCTGTTTTGTAGATCGGACTACAGTGCGGGTAAGGGAAAATTCCCTTTTCCCCACTGTAGTGCGATCTCGGAGTGAGAATAATAAAGTAGGGGGGTGTGGGGGTTGTAGAGGGGCGAAGCCCCCCTGCAGAAACATAGATTTTTTTTTGAACTACACATACATGGAAGCACTTTTCGATGTTAAGCACTTTCGTCTATGTGTGTTCGATGTTTTGTGATTCGGACATATGCTAGTCGAGCATGTGTCCTAGACCCATATATCTAGACATATATATATATATATATATATATATATATATATATATATATATATATATATATACTGTAAATATTGCTAACAATTCCGTAACAATTATGTTCAGTGTCTAAGCTTATTTCAAAGTCTTTGTATCTTGTTTTCTTTCTTCATTATTACAAAATGTTAATTCATGTTTGTACACCTGTGGCGCTTTTCTCCCCAGACCTCTGCTAAAAAGGGATACTCAGCCCAGTTGGACTTTCCTGGTAAACAATGTAAATCAAAAAATATTAAGCTTAAAATGATTATTGTTTCTTTTTTCCCAGGTACCTTTTGAGGATAGGGCCAACCCTGTACGTAAATAAATAAATAATAAATACTACACTCGTGCATGTTTTAAGAGATAGTCATTGAGCTACACATGATCAGATAATAATGACAAGGTCTGTTATACTAGATACAGAATATTTGTGACACAGAGAAGTTAGCTGTGCATAAGGAAGGGAAATGTTTTAGATTATAAATAAGATGGTATACGGCGTAAGGCCTGATATACAGAGGAGTTGGTTGTATATAGTGAATAAAGCAGGAAATAGTGAAAGGACATAATGTGGTATTAGTTAGTCTAAATGTATTTGGCAACAACAGGAGTACTTTAGTTTACTCACTGCTTCTACAGGGGCCCACTTGCCATTTCTGAGGAGATTAAGTAGCAATAACAATTATTAAACTACTGTTATGCAAATGATCTCTCCTGACATATCTTGTAAATCAGGGTTTATGTTTGTGTCTTTCGGCTTTTCCCAGTTAGGGGTCGCCACAGTGGAACTCCGGTCTGCTAATGACTGGCAGTAGATTTTTACATGCTGGCTTGCCGGGCCTAACGCACAACCTTCACCGAAGGAACGCCCATTCACGCATGTCGCCACACAGAAGACGCATCTAACCCATAAATTCTCAGACTGTGTTAGACGCACAAAAAAAAAAAAACAGAAAGTTGTAAGAGCCTCCCCATAATGTAAAAAGTATTTGAAGCTGCCATATAAAAAAGCATATGCTGAACTGCATAAAACTAACCCAAACCTCTTCTAAAACACACACACACACACACACACACACACACACACACACACACACACACACACACACACCCACGCATGCACGCACGCACGCGCACACACACACACACACACACATTTGATATAACCAGTACTTGGCTTACTATATTCTTTTACCACTGGTTTTCAGTGAAATACATGTACTCAGCAACAGTTAAGCTTTTGCATTTAGTCTGATCTCATGATAATAAAACAAAAACAAATTAAATAACAGTACTGAATAGTTAATGTTTACGTGCACTATATTTTCTGCCTTGGTTGGGCCTCTTCCAAAACAAGTATAGGCATTTGCACACTATTTAGGATCCTAGGAGGTTACTAGGCTAATGGCCCTGGGGCCCTTACAAGCCTAGCCAAGAGTTTATCCCCAAAAACAGAAACCTCAGTCAGCTCCTGTCGCCCCTGTCAGTGAGGGACACAGATGGAATCCTTAGGACAAATGTATCGTTTCCCATCCACTCATCAAGGTTGCACTTGAAGAGGGTCAGCGTGACAGCGAGGAACTCTGTTTTATGTGTATGGGAAGTCTATTCCAGAGATAGGACAGCCTCTGGGAGACAAAGCTGTCTCTCCAGCAGGTTTTGTTAATGTTGCATATTAGATTTAGGCTTTTCAGTCGGGTAATGCATGAGGAGTTAGACTTACAGATATGGAGCATCTCAAGTAGGGAGGGTCCGAGATTGCCTTGTAGGCAAGACACAGATCACCTCTGAGTAATCTGTGCGATACCGAGTAGTGATAGAGATTTGAGCCTGTTCATGTAGGACAGATGTTAGAGGCCATGGATTCTGTTTGTAAGTTATTTCTGTGGCATTTCCAGTTGGTGCAGGTATTTGAAGAGGTGCATACCAAATGGGGCATTGTACTCCTTTATTGGCCTAATGAGGGATGAGTATAGAGAGGTAATAACCTCCTTTTTTCTGGATACAATCTCTTTACTTATGAGATGAACCAAGTAAAAGGCTTTTCTGACCACTGCCGTTACATGATGGCTGAATGTGAAATTGTTTTCAACATGTGTACTCAGGTCTCTCACCAGAGGTTGTGTGCTCAGGTGGTTGCCATTGATGTGGTAATCAGTAGGGGCTGTGTTTTTGCTGAATGGCATGATAATACATTTTTTTTGCATTGAACTTAAGGCCATGACTTTGGCACCAGTCATTTGTTGCTGTGAGACCCTCTTGTAGTATGTTAACATCAATTGGGGAGTCAGTGACAGCACCCAACTTACAGTCATCCACAAACTTGGTCAGCCACAGGCCTTTTGTCTTTGTCTGGACCTCTGAAAAGTAGATGCCAAACAGTAGGGATCCCAGGACAGATCCCTAGGGAACACCACCTAGTGACAGGTCTGCTGTCAGAGGTGGAGGTACCTATTTTGACCTTGTGGGTCCTATTAGGGAGCCAGGTGACCACCCACCTGATGAGGTAGGCATTTATGCCAAGTTGTGTTAGCTTTTCGATTATGCCAGAGTGGGGGATTGTGTCAAAGGCTTTGGCCAAGTCAAAATAACCTGTATGTACCGACTTTCCCTCATCCATGTCCTTGGTGACAGTCTCAAAAAAGTCAACCAGGTTCATCAGGCAAGATCTGCCCTTGACAAATCCAAACTGGGTGGGGTCAAGTGCTTGGAGATTGCCTATGTCCTTGTTTATGAGATTCATAATAATACACTCCATGGCTTTACAGATCAGACTTGTCAAGCTAACGGGTCAATAGTTTCCAGGGTCAGTAGTGGCACCACCTTTGTGCAGGGGGATGACAATGGCAGTTCTCCACTCTGCTGGAATGAAGCCTGTACTTAGGCTGTGGTTGAATAGGTGCTCAATGGCAAGGCTAGTTCTTGATGAAGATGGTGCAGAATACAGCCTGGGATACTATTAGGTCCCATGTAAGCTGTGTTCTTTGCCTTGGATAGGGCCTTTAACACTTGATCTACAGAGATGTGAGGTGCAGGACAAGTACTGGGGATGTTGAATGGGCCTTTGAGGGAGACAGGGGGTGAAGTTTGCAGTGAATCTATCTGCCAGGGGCAGCTCATACTATTGGACTGCAGGACTGCAGCCCTGCCACCTAGAAATAAAAGAAATAAAAAAATGTGAAACATAAAATGTAAAAAAATATATATTTTTTTAACGAGTACCGGAACTGCCGCGCATGCGCAGACACACTCAGACTGCCCCGCAGATGCCCAGGAATCTGTACGAACTCTGACTGCCTGAGTCAGCAGTCTAGATACAGTGGAGGTATTTTCTGCCCCGCAGATGCCCAGGAATCTGTGCGGTAGCCGACCGCACAGAACAAAGGAGCTCCGGACTGCTTGATCTGCAGAAAGGACCAATCAGGAGAGAGGTGTGCAGGGATTCGAGCGCAGGACCAATCAGGAGAGAGGTAAGTTGAGTTTTAAGCTCTTGCAGGGAAGCGTTAAGTCGAGCGCAGGTTTGCTGCTTCGAGACAATGGAGTTGGACCTTGTGTGTGGAGGTTTACTGCTTCCAGTGATTCCGCTTCCGGACCCATTTACAGGTAATGGAGGTGCGTGTTTGTCTGTGTGTGAAATGCCCCTGTTAACACATAGTGGTGGGTAGAGATACTCAGGCTTGAACCCTGTACCTTGGATGCAGGTGGCAAGGACCTGAATTCCCTACCCACCACTATTTGTAAAAAATTGCAGATTTTTGCCTTATATTTGTTCTGTTCCTCATAACATCTGTGATTTCTGTATCTTCATTTTTCCTTGCAAAGGTTTGTAGTGCAGTGGTGCACTGGTAGCATTGTTGCCTGATAACTACAGGTTTTCTGGTTTGGTTCTTGGATGGGGTGCCTTCTGTGTGGAGTCTGCATGTCCTTCCATCCCTTACAAAGATGTATCTGGAGTCTTTCTCCCTGCTCTGCTGAAAATTGGCTTTGGTTTGTTCCAAGTCAGACTAGTTTCCTGGTTAACAAATGTTTAAAAATAACAGGCATTTGCATTTCAGACTTCATATTCTTCAGAAAGTACATGGTAAAACAAAACCTTTTATTCTAGCAATTGTCCAAATTTATAACATGGATATTTGAAATTTGCCCATATTTTTGGGACTGTATTCCCCCATTATTGGCCTTGTCCAGGTATTTTGTGCTAAGGTTGAGAGCTATGGTGAGAACTGAATTCACTGAATATGTTTGGCAGCTGTATTCCCACATTATTGGCTTTTTTCAGGCGTTTTTTGCTAAGAGGTTGACAGCTATGATGAGAACTGAATTCACTAAATGTTAGCCATTTAAGTTTGTCTTCCTCTGTTTCAGTTGATTTGGCATAGTGGTATGTTTCTCTGACTGTTTTGCACAGGTCCCCCTGGGTTCAAGACGTGGCAGTGAAATGTATGGTGGTAACACTGCATTCTATTCTAGCAACTTTCCAACATTATATAAGCAATGTTTAAAATGTGTCCCTGGTTTTTGGCCTTTTGTCCCCCACCCCCAATAAATTTTGGCTTTTTCCAGATTTCTTGTGCTGCAAAGTTCAGAGATACAGCTGAGTATCGAGTAGATTTTACAAGGAGTTGAGAGCTGCAAAGGAACAAAAGTTTAGTGCTGCTTATGCTAAGTCTGCTTGCATTGTTAATAGCACAACAGGTAGTGTACTTGCTTTTGATGCAGAAGGCTGTGGGTTCTACTCCCACAGTAGATAGATGCATTGCTGATACTGTACTGTGTTGTAAAGGGGGTGGATCCTGCAGTCCTTTTTGGCAAAGATACTTAGTAACTATGAAGCTGTTATCAGTTTGCTATCCATTCCCTATTGTGGTATTACTAACTTATCATTTTTTTAATGCATGCAACATAGGCAATTTATTCTTCAAGGGCAACAGGCACTTCATTTGTAGATGAAACAATGACATATAAAGTTGTTTGCTAGCAGCACCCTCTTTATTAGTTGCAGATTTATTTAATGTGGATTTTACTACTTCAGAGATTGTGCATATTTACTGATACTGGTGGACTATAGAAGGTTAAGTAGACTTTTTATGATGGAAATGTTCTGAATTGGGCAGATTTGTCATTGGTGCATGCATTTTGTTTCATTGTTTACTGGAAAAATGTTCAAAACAATAAATTTAAAATGCCCTCTAACAACTGTACTGTATTGTACAAGGAATATAATGTAATACAGTCAGGAAGGTGTATCAAAGAGCATGTGTATGTTTCATGTTCAAGGGGCCTATGATTTTGAAAACAGCCCAGAGTTAATCTTTATCTGCCACTGGCAAAATGTATTTTCTTTGAATGTGGGTTTCAGTGCTGTTTCAATGCATGTGAGTTTCAAGGGCAGAGAAGTTTTAATGCTAAGTCTATTTTCATTGTGAGATTGCATTTCTTTGTTTAACAGATATCTATTAGGGTTTGTGATGTAAAATGCAAAATAAAACTTTCAAATGAAATCTAAATCATTGCAGAAAGTATGCACATTACAGTGTTTATGGTAAATGGGGCAAAATAACCAAGGAATGGGACATTGGAATGGCTGCAGGGGGGAGGCTCCATTCGACCATTATTTTGTGAGGGGGGGAAGGGTAACAAACTCAGACAGCCCCGGTTGAACTATACCTCTCAGTTGTCCATATTTTTGCAGAATTAATAGATATTTGCTTCTTATTTTTGGTTTGTTCCTCATAAAATTTGCGGTTTTCTAGCAAATCATTTAGGAATGAAGTCATTAAATGACAGACATTGAGTTTCAGATGTCATAACCTTCAGAAAAATGCATGCTAATGCAAGACCTGTTATTCTATCAACTGTCTTAAGTTTATACAAGAGCAATTTTTAGTAGTGTTTGTATATTCCCCCAATATATTTGGCCTTGTCCAGATTTCCTGCATTAAGAGGTTGAGAGGGACGTGCAAATCGCTTTGTAGAATTAGAACTATCCAAACCTCTCAATTGTCCCCAATTTTGGCTCAAGCTTTTGCTCTCCCCTAATAATCCCTCCTCAAAATGGCAATTTTGGAAGAAAATGTAGAGGGTTTACAATTATATATAACTGTAATGATCAGAGTTATAGATTACCTTTATTTCAAAAATGCATGTAGATGCTCTTATTTTGTTAGCTGCTCAAGTTAACAGTGTTAATATTAAAAAGGTGTCCCTTTTTTGACAGGTTCCCAGCTGTATTGTGTGGCAACTTTATATTTTTGCATCACATTTTTGGTCTGTTTTTCATAAAATTGTGGTTTTCTGGCAAATTAGTGGCAAGTCATTAAAGATTGAAGTTAGAAAATAATGGCAGACATTTGAGTTTCACATTTTATACCCTTCAGAAAATTTGTACTAATGCAAGGCCTACTACTGTTCTATTATCTAAGTTAATAAGAGCAATATTTAAAAATTGTCCTTATTTTTGGGCCTGTGTCCCACTTCTAGTTCTATGTATGGCTTTGTCCAGATTTTTTGCTCTGAAGTTGAGAGGTATGAGCGTCAGAGCCATCACTGTCAGCCAGAGACATTTCAAATTGTGACATACTTGTTTCACCCCACTCACCATTGTAGTGGCTCTGGATGTGACCAAGGAAGGCAAGGAGCAGTTATGCAGTGTAAGTGTGCAAAGTATTCCCCCATCCAAGGTAGACCACAAGTACGACCGTGGCTTTTCATCTGTCCTTGATTTTGCAGAATGTTCTGGTTTTCTGTCATATTTTTATACTGTTGATTTATGCTTCTTATTATTCAGGAAATGCATGCTGTCACAGTGCCCTGTTGCTCTGTTTAAGTAGCAATAATTTAATGACCAACAGGTAAGCTTGTCGGAGATTGTAAGATGATAGTAAGCTTTAATAAGCATACTGTTAAAGAATTACCAGCATTGAAAGCCTTTTTGTTGTTGCCATGCAGAGAATATTTGCATAACTAGATAATGTATAAGCCTTGGGTATTGAAATGCATATGACAGTATCTGTAATAAAAGGACAGGATTACAGTATTTTCAGAAGCTCATTACATTTATTGGAGACTTGCAGTCATCTTTGCAGGCTTACCCGTAAACTAAACAGAATGCCAATCTATCATGTGTGGTCCATAACTTGTGCAGGAATCCTTTAAGCAATTTATCTTGAGCTTATTTCTTGTTTGCTGTTAATTTTTTACTTTGATCAAGTCTTCCCCATGAAACAAGTAGATAGTTGTGTCAGGCAGCAGGTCTTTTTTGGATAAGAAACATTTTTACAAGTGGGGGTATCACAGAAATTGCTACTTTCAGCATGTTACTTGGTAATTTTATAAAGCTGAATATAAATTATAATTATAACTGCAGTGCAAGGAGTAGTAGTTTGAGTTTTATACTTGATTTTGACTGGCATTCCAGTAATGTATTTAAAAAGTAATTTATTTTTTCATGCCTCACAACCTGTTTCTATCTGGATATTAAGTAATTGTCATGTAGTCAATGCATTGAAATATTTTTTTCTTCTACACTTCATTTTGTCTTGATTGGACTCTTGTAATGACTGTTTGGCACCCAGGTCAGTGTATTTAATTAACGTTCCAATTGTTGTGGTTTTGAGCACAGCTCCACCCCTTTCCGGTTGCCCCACCCCTTCCCATTGGCCCCACCCATTCAGCTGTCTCCTGTAGCCCTCCTTTAATTTGAAGTCACCAGCCGCCACTGCTATCTGCTGCCAAGTTGGCTAGGTCAACAGGATCAGTGTAAGTGATACCATTAAGAACTTATTCAGAACAAACCTGGGCTTTGTCATGAAGGTTCCTGACATAACTGAGGAAGGCTTTGTGATTATCCTTTGTTTTGGAGGCTAATTTTAATTCATAATTGGCTTTGGAGGTTTTCACTAATGATCTAATTTGCTTGTTGAGGCTAAGGAGGGAATTTTTCCAACTGGGAATTTGTGCCTTTTTACCCTTGGACAACAGTTTCTTCCTTTTGTTGTAAAGCCTGTTGATAGAGATGTCCATCAGACAGGTTTGTGTTTCCTTGAAGAGCAGGTTTTAATTTTGTTGGGTATGGCTGATCCATGCAGTTGTACAGGTGCTTGTATACTGCATTGGCATACTATTCAGCACAGTTGCCTGCATCCTCTGGGGAAGGGGCAGTGGTGTGAAGCTACTGATACCCTCCCCTAGAAGGTTGTAGTCAGCTTTTGAGAAGTTTTTTAGTCTGGCTACAGCTGAGGAGGCTGGGCGGGATAGAAACTTCGAATGAGACAGACCAATGTTCTGATCTCACCAGGGAAGAATTTACTATGGGGGTGGTGCAGCGGTCACCCATGTTGGTGAGAACCAAGTCCAGAATGTTATCTCTCCTTGTGGGGGGATGAAATGAGCTGGTCTAGTGCGTTAGAACAGATGAAGTCAAGGAATTATTGGGTGACTGCATTAGTGCAGGAATAGTTCACCCAGTCTATGGTGGGGTAGTTGAAGTCACCAAGGATCAAGGTGTTATGAGGTACTTTGATGGAGCCAAGCAGGTCCAGGTAGGATAAATGGGTGTCATGAGTCATGGAAGGGGGTCTATAGCTGGATGGGTGTCTTTCCAATTGTCAGTTGCACCTGGAGTAGTTTTAGTGCATCATTCTGGCAAACCAGTCTGGAGGTGTGCTCGTCTTTAAATAAGATAGAGACTCTACCACCCTTAGTCTTCTCGATCTCATTTTGGGGTCAGAATGTGTGGAATGAGGTATAGCCTGGTAAGGCAGGGGTGCTCTCTGTAGCCTTGAACCAAGTTTCTGTGACTTTACATACATCAGCCTCTTCCAGTGTGAGGAGAGCCTTCAGTGAGTGCATTTTCAGGTTAAAGCTCCTAGCATTAAGCAGTATGACCTTCAATTTGCTTTTTGACAGATCTTTTATGTTGTAAGATTTGTCTGTGGGATATTGCCTAAAACAGGCACAATGGGAAATGCTGATCTTTTCATAATAATGTCCATCTAAGCAGCTTAGCAACACCCTCAATTTCCAGCATAGTTATGTAATTCCTATTTTCTTCCTGCATTAACAGCACAGACACAAGCACATACTAATACCACATGTAATCAGTTATGTTGTGATGTTCTTGGTTGCTGTTATCACCAGGGAACAGCCATGTGTTATACAATAGTTATCCATTCTCAGGCCACCTAAGTGGCTATTGAATCACGTGTACAATGCTGATATTATACAGTGTGCTTTTTTACATAAATATTTAATTGATATGGGGCAGAGTCATGTTTAATGCACCTAACAATAATCAGTGCAGTATCTGTTTTGTAAAGATAAAAGAGTATCTCATAGATATTTTAAAGCTGTGTTTTACTCAGTTTGTTGTTTGACTCATGTCCAGTTAGTAGTGGCTAATTCCATTAGTGCAGAAATTCCATAATTGTGATTAAAGGCCCTGAAAGCAGAAATGTTTCCTGGATTGTAGATTACTTTGGCTTAGAAATTTAAGGAGATAATATTGTGTTCCCTAAAAGTGAGGACTGGATTACTTATGTAGGAGACCTGAGCGGTGTGTTAATAAGAAATAATGTATTATCCACTGACTGTTGCTAGGGTGAGCAGGTCTGGTTGGAGTTGCAACTAATTTATGTAGGGAAACTAAGTCAAGGGCATCATCTATTTAGTATTTTGTTCAAGAAACAGGGTACATTGAAATTCCCATGTAGAATTACACCTCTGATATGATTAATAATATTTTTAAAAATACCTTTTACCACTCCATTGGGGTGAAATGGAAAGTAGTACATGACAACAACATTAACTTTTCAATGGTCTCTAATAAGGCAGGAACAAAAGGTACATTTACGGTCAAATCTGATGTCATTGTCGTAGTGAACTACATACCCCTCAACCTGCAGACATTGAAAATAGTTACAAATCCCTTAAACGAAGATACATCCAGCCAAAAACTTGGACATCTAGTTAGCAAACAATTTGAATACCAAGTAGCAAATAACTCTTCCTGTTTCTGGTAGGAGTGTGCAATCTCACTCAGAAATTAATTTAGAAATCAGATAGTGATAAAAATGATGAAGAAATATGAGCACACTATTAAAGGGATAATGAAAAATTAGAGACTTTAATTAACTGTTTTGCAAAACTCTACCACCCACGGTAATTTATTTTTGCTTCTAAGAAGGGAGAAGTAAGATGTCTGTTTTTGGCACCACCAGTACATTGGTCATGTAGTATGGTTTTCTGTGTAATAAACAGGTCCAGAAATCATGTGTGGTGAAGAGAATTCGACAACTTTTTGTGAAGGGCTAAATCAAGCCTGAAACATACCTCTAAAAATAGGAAAACCATGTGTAGGTTTAAATCAGGCCTGAAACTAGGGACATTCCACCAAGATAGGGACAATTGAGAGGTCTGGCATCCTATGGACACAGTTGTGATGTCTTTTGCCTTATGTAGAGTTGCTGCCTTTAATTGTAGTTCATACTCTAAAGCTTTTAAAAGTATGGTAACATAAGGTGGAAATTAATGGAAGATTTTTTTTTAAGTCAATAGTCTGAAATGGCTCTGACATCAGGGTGCTGCATCTAAATACCCAGTATTCTAGTTATGAGTACTTATTTTGGATGCAGCCAGCATTAAAATAGCATATGGTTCAGTTTTCATGAGCACGAGTTCACTCAGAAAGATTAGGATTAACTTCAATTACTCCAGCAAGATTAAATAACTAGTGAAACAAAATGAAGACTTTTAGTATTATGCTTAATTATATAGATGAATGCTTAGGAAAGAAGAGTTTATGCTGGCTAAGTAGAATTTAATTAATAAAAGGTGGTATACAACTAATAATAGTTACTGGTGGCTGTATCTTTGGGAGCTGTAATGAAACTGAGATTTGTTTAGTTGAATCAATCACTTGACAGATATTTTTCAGTCCAGTTAAATAAAAAAAGTGTAAAAGATATCACGAGAAAGAGAAAATGATAAGAGATTGTTTAAAGAGTAGATAATGTGTGTTACTAACCTTTATGAAATATAATAGAATGTACCTTTAAGTGATGAATTGCCTTCAGGGGTATTTTTCTACATTAAGTGCTTTTTAAAATATTCCAGTAGATGGCGCCAAACTGTTGCACATAAATCCTTGTAGTACAGTAAATTTAAAAGAAATAAGAGAATGAATTAGTATTAAATGTCTATAGCTTAGGCAATGAAGGTCCTCATTTTAAATGTACTTGCTTCTTAGAAAAAAATGGGAAATCAGTGCAAAATATTCTTAAATTTGTGTTTACTTTTACTTAGTTTTACCACATTATTTTCATGTAGCAGTTGAAATAACAAGTATCAGTCACAGAAAGCTCTGGCCAGGACATTATAAAAGGCAGTTCTCAAACGATGTGTCTACATGACTGATGGGTTATTTGCAAACAAGCCACAGAATGCTATGATGAGAGTAGTAACTGTAAAAGGCAGCTCTTTTGTGTGTGTGTGTGTGTGTGTGTGTGTGTGTGTGTGTGTGTGTGTGTGTGTGTGTGTGTGTGTGTGTGTGTGTGTGTGTGTGTGTGCGTGTGTGTGCGTGTGTGTGTGTGTGTGGCGGGGATTAGTGCCATTAGTTATGACAACTGCAAGAAATCAATACCCCTTGCTAAAATACTTTTATAACTTTTGCCAGATAAACACACTGCTGTACTTAAAATAAATTCAGATGTCTACTACTAAGCAATGCAGGAAGATATTATCAACAAATTGATAGCTGTGAAGGAAAAAAATGAAAGACAATGACTAAAAGAACAGCTGCATCTTTTCTTAAAAGTTCTTTCTTGCCTTTGATTAAGACACAAGTTCTTCAAAAAAATCTTTGCTGTATTCTGCATTATTCAAGTTCAGGTTTATTAGATGGTTTAAAAAACAGTAATACAAATTATGAAACATAAAAGCAAAGATGAATAAAAATATAAATAAAAATTACTTTTAAAAAAGAATGCTTTTATTTAACTCACTCTAAAAAGTAAAAAATAAGGAAGAAGACTGAAAACTTTGCAAAAAAAAAAAAACACAGACAAGGTGATTTCAGAAAAGCATTCCAGGCTGGTTACGCGCGCGTGTGTGTGTGTGTGTGTGTGTGTGTGTGTGTGTGTGTGTGTGTGTGTGTAGGAATGTAGGAAATGATGTAGAGAGATGCGTGTGTGTGTGTGTGTGTGTGTGTGTGTGTGTGTGTGGTCTCACTAATGACAGAGGGACAATATTTTACTTAAAGACCAAAATATTGTCCCTCTCTCATTATTACAATACTTTTTATTGAAATCGGCTTAGCGAGACAGAACCTCAGAGGGACAGAGATGCAGCCTCAAAGCCAATTTCAATAAAAAGCATTCCTGATAATAATAAGAACAAACATACTCAATGAAAAAAGCAATGACTGAAGTGCAATACTGAGCAAGTGAGTCTTAGAGCATTTTGAAGCTGCTGAACATAGGGGGCACTTGATGAAGCTGTTGAATACTTTAATACTACATTCCTTACCATTCCTAAAACAGCTGCCACTTGATGAAGCTGTTGTTACTTTAATACTAAATTCCTTACCATCCCTGCTTCTCATGCTCCTGCATGCACTATTATAACTAAAACAAAAATTGCACCATGGCTTACAAAAGATACCAAATTAAAACCAACCACCCTATCTGCAGATCACCTCCCCGTAGAATACCCACAAAAAGCTGCTTCGAGCAGTCCCCATCTCCATCTCGATCAATAGAACCATAATAGAAAACGCCATCCCCTCCATCTGGAAAACATCCCATGTTATCCTACTTCATAAAGGTGGTAGCTCCACAGAACTGTCAAAATTATAGACCCATAGCCATTCTCTCACCTTTGGCCAAAATAATGGAGAAGTGCATTCATAAATAACTCTTGCACTATCTTATTCAGAACAATCAAAAAAAACAAGAAAGTCACACCACTAAAGGTAGACCATTCAATGTAAAAAGCAGGCAAAGAAACAAGCCTGTCATCAAAGCTGATGTAGATTAAAATGAAGCAAAACTTTATTAAATGAACTAAAACTCTAGCTGGTTTATTCCAAGCCAGAGTTTTAGTTATTTTAATAAAGTTTTGCTTCATTTTAATCTACATCAGCTTTGGTGGCAGACTTATTTCTTTGCCTGCTATTCAGAACAATCTGTTGGCTAACATTCGGCATGGCTTCAGGCCATATCACAGTACCACCTCTGCCCTCCTCTCTTTTTCCAATGACATAAACCATAAGAGAAATAACAACCTATCCTCAGCCCTCTTTCCTGACCTCTCCAAAGCCTTTGATATGGTTAACCACCAAATACTCATCCATACCCTGAAAACCATATCCTTGGATAACAATGCTATTCTAAGGTTCCATTCCTATCTGAGTGACAGCCAACAGGCTGTCCAATGGCAGGATAAACTATCCACCCTACTACCTCTCACCCTTGGAGTCCCCCAAGGCTCTCTTCTAGGTCCCCTTCTATTTTCAATGTTTATTAACGACCTTTATACTGTCATCCCAGACGCAACGTGTATACAATACACTGATGACTCTACTTTGATCTGTTCATGTTCCTCCTGGACAGACCTGCTGACCTTATCCCAGAAAACATTCAACACAGTCAAAAACTGTCTCTCTAATCATCATCTGATTTTGAACCCTAACAAAACTAAGCTACTACTCTACCCTCCCACTTGTAGGTCCACTCCACTCACCTTTACTATAACATCTAACAATGGTACCATTACTTCCCCTGATGCTCATATAAAACTCTTAGGGGTAATAGTAGATAACCTCAAATTTAATATGCATGTCAATCAAACCATCAAAATTCTTAATAAAAAACTTGGCTCACTATATAAAAGTAAACCTTTCCTAACTTCGTTAACTAGGACTGCCATTGCCCACACTCACCTACTCTCTACTCTTCTATATACCCCCCTATACTAACTAACTTGAACAAATCTGAACTTGGCAAACTCTCAAGCTGTTACAACCACATTGCCAGATTTGCCACCGGCTCTACATATTGGACACATCATTGCCATAACCTTAAACTACTAGGGTGGTTAGAATTACCCAGCTTAATTCACTACAATCAACTCATAGTAGCTCACAAGGTTCTCAACCGACCTGAAAACTCCCCTAAACTAAAAAACCTTATCAATCCATAGAGTAATTCCAGGCCACTTCATTCATCTAACAAACTGCTGGTTCAACCATACAAAACTAATAATTCAGCTGGAGACTCCCTGTTTATCAACTTTGTTGGCAAAACCTGGAACTCACTTCCAGCTGACTTCACTCTAGTACCCTCTCTAACTCAATTCAAAAAAAGTCTCAAATGGTATTTTACAACACACTGGCTATGTCCCTGTTCCAATCCTTAACCATTATGCCATCCTCCCACCTTATTTTTATACAAATAGTACTCTACATAACACTGACTTTCTCTAATGCCCTTTTAACTATGACAATCTGTAAATCTTACCTTACTAGTCTTTTAATGTATGTGTTGTCTATTACGCTTTGTAAACCAAGCTTTACTTTTATTGTGTATACTATTATCTGTATGATTGGAGCTTTTCTCCCTGGGCCTCTGCTGAAACGGGACATGTATCCAGTAGGACTATCCCGGTCAACAAATGTAAAATAAATATACATATGCACACACACACACAGATTATATATACAGTGGATATAAAAAGTGTACACACCCCTGTTAAAATGCCAGGTTTTCGTGATATAAAAAATGAAACCACAATAAATCATTTCAAAACTTTTCCCACCTTTAATGTGACCTACAACCTGTACAATTCAATTGAAAAACAAACAACTCTATTAGGGGAAAATATAAAAAATAAAAAATGTACAATACGCTGGTTGCATAAGTATGCACACAATTAAACCAATACTTTTTGTGTGTGCGCACCCTTAAACTAATACTTTGTTGAAACACCTTTTGGTTTAATTACAACATTCAGTCAGTGTACATTTTAAGCCACACAGGAACCATAGCCATACCTCTCAACTGTCCAGATGTTTGCAGAATGTCCAGATTTTTGCCTTATATTTTGTGTCTATTTCTCATAAAATTTGTGATTTTCTGGCAAATCAGTGGGATACTCTCAGGACTGAAGTCACTAAAAAATGACATACATATAAGTTTCAGACTTCAAATACTTCAGACAATACATGTTAACATAAACTCTGTTACTCTAGCAACTTTCTAAGTTTATAAAAATTATATTTAAAATCTGCCCCTATTTGTGGACATTTGTCCCCCCATTTTGTGGGGCTTTGTCCAGATTTCATACACTAAGAGGCATGACTGTAACTAATCACAAGAACTCACCCCCAGACATTTAATATTACATAGTAAACATTGTAAGCTGCACAGGTACCATAACCAATCACAGGGACTCAAGCCCAAATATTACTCAGTGAAACTTGCGAGCTGCACAAGCACCATAACTAATCATAGGAACTCATCCCCAAAACATTTAACATTACTCACTGCATATTTTATGCACATGCACCATAACCAAAAACAGGAACTCATCCCAAAAGCATTTAATATTACTTAGTGTATGACTGTACACTGCACAAGCACTATAGCCAATCAATGTAACTCATCCCCAATGCATTTAATATAGCTCAGTGTACATTGTAAGCCACAGAACCATAACAACCAATCACAAGAGCTCATCCTAAAAGTATTTGGTTCTATTCAGTTTACACTGTAAACCACACAAGAGCCATAACTAATCACAGGAACTCATCCCCAAAGCATTTGATATCACTCAGTGTACAATGCAAGCCATAGAAGCACCATAACCAATCATAGGAACTCATCCACAAGGCATTTAATATTACCCAATGTACATTGTTGTAAACTGCACATGAAGCATAACCAATCACAGGAACTCATCCATAAAGCATTTGACATTGGTCAGTGTACATCACAAGCCACAGAAGCATAATAACCAATAACTGGAATGCATCTCCAAATCATTTAATATTACTCAGTGTACATGGTTACCCACACAAGTAACAAAACCATTCACAGGAACTCATCACCAAAGCATCTGATATTATTCAGTGTACATCATAAGCCACATTATCACTATAACCAGTCACAGTAACTTGTCACCAAAATCCTTTAATATTTCTCAGTGTACATTTTAAGCTGCACAAGCACCATAACCAAGATAGGAAAGCATTTGATAATATTCAGTGTGCATCAACAGCCATACAAGCTCCATAACCAATCACAACAACTCATCCAAAAATAATTTAATATTATTCAGTGCACATTTTAAGCCACAAAAGCACCATAAAAAATCACTGGAACTCATCCACAAAGTCTTTAATATTGCTCAGTGTACATTGTAAGCCATATAGGCACAATAACAAATCACAGGAACTTATCCCCAAAGAAATTATTATTACTCCATGCATATATTAAACTGCATAAACACCATACCCAATCACAAGATCTCATAACCAAAGCATTTAATATTTCTCAGCGTACATTTTAAGCTACACAAGCACCATAACCAAAAACAAGAATTCATCCCAAAAGCATTTAATGTTACTCTTTGTACATTGTAAGTCGCACATGCACCATAACTAATCATAGGAATTCATCTCCAAAGCATTTAATATTATTTAGTTTATGATTCTATGCTGCAGAAGCACTATAACCAATCACAGGAATTCATCCCCAAAGCTTTTAATATTACTCCGTGTACATTGTAAACCTTAGAAACACCATGACCAATCATAAGAACTAATTCACAAAGCATTTAATATTACACAGTGTACATTGTAAGCCACAAAAGCACCAAAACCCCTTCACAGCATCTCACACGCAAAGCATGTAATATTCCTCAGTGTACATTTTAAGCCACCATAACCTAACACAGGAATTCAACCACAAAGATTTTAATTCTACTCTGCATATTGTAACATGCACAAGCACCATAACCGATCACATGAACTCATCCCCAGGGCATTTGATATCAGTCAGTGTATATTGTAAGCTGGGCAAGAACCATAACTAATCATAAGAACTCATCTCCACAGCATTTAATATTACTCAGTGCATATTGTAAGCTGCACAACCACCATAGCCAATCACAGGAGCTCATCCCCACAGCATTTAATATTACTCAGTGCATATTTTAAACTACACAACACAAGCACCAGAAACAATCTATACATCTCATATCCAAACCATTTGATATTTCTCAGTGTACATTCTATGCCCACAAGCACCATAACCAAAAACAGGATTTCATCCCGAATGCATTTAATATCTCCCTTTGCACATTGTAAGCCACACAAGCACCATTACCGATCACACAAACTCATACTCATAGCATTTAATGTAATTTAATGTACACTGTAAGCCGCACAGATTCCATAACAGTCACAGGAAGTCATCCCCAAAGCATTTCATATTACTCAGTGTATGATTGTACGCTGCACAAGCACCATAGCCAATCATAGGATCTCATGCCCAAAATATTTGATATTACTCAATGCACATTTGTTAGCCGCACAAAAACTGTAACAAATCACAGGAACTCATGTCCAAAATATTTGATATTTCATTACTCAATACATTGTTTGCCACACTAGCACCATAACCAATCACAAGAACTCATCACCAAAGCATTTGATATTAGTCAGTGTACATTGTAAGCAACACAGGAACCATAACCAATCATAGGAACTCATTCAAAAAGCATTTGATTATACTCAGTGTACATCATAAGTCATAGAAGAATCAAAACCCATCATAGGAACTCTTCCCCAAAGCATTTGATATTAGTCAGTGTACAATTTAAGGCACATAAGCACCATAACCAATCACAAGAACTCAACCCCAATGCATTTAATATTATTTTGTGTATGATTGTAAGCTGTACAAGCACCATAGCGAAATATTAGATATTATTCGATGCACATTGTTAGCCGCACAGTCACCACAACCAGTCACAAAAACTCATCACCAAAGCATTTAATATCACTCAGTGTACATCGTAAATCACAGAAGCATATAAACCAATCATAGGAACTCATCGCAAGGCATTTTATACTAGTCAGTGTGCATTGTATGCAACACAGGAATGATAAGCAATCAGAGGAACTCATCCCCAAATCATTTGATATTAGTGTACATCGTGAGTCACATAGGCATAATAACCAATCAAATGAACTCACCCCCAAATCATTTGATATTATTCAGCGTACATCGTGAGCCATATAGGCATAATAACCAATCAGAGGAACTCATCCCCAAATCATTTGATATTATTCAGTGTAGATTGTAAGCCACATAAGCACCATAACTAATAACATGAACTTACCACCATAACCAGTCACAGCAACTCATCCTCATAGCATTTAATATTACTCAGTGCATATTTTAAACAGCACAAGCACCATAACCAGACACAGGATCTCATATCCAAAGCATTTTGTATTTCTCAGTGCACATTTTATGCCCACAACCAACATAACCAAAAACAGGATTTCAGTCCAAATGAATTTAATATTACTCTTTCACATTCTGAGCCACACAAGCACCATAACCAATCACAGGATCTCATGCCCAAAATATTTGATATTACTGAATGCACATTGTTTGTAGTACAAGCACCATACCCATTCACAGGAACTCATCACCAAAGATTACTCTGAAAATTGCAAGCTGCACAAGTACTATAACCAATAAAAGGAACTCATCCACAAAGTATTTTATATTAATCAATATTTATTGTGAACAACACAGGAATCATAAAAAGTCACTGGATCTCATTCCCAAATCATTTAATATTACTCAGTGTACATTGTCAGCCATACAAGCACAAAAGCCAATCACTGGAACCAAACCCCAAACCAGTTAATATTTCTCAGTGTGTACATTTTAACTCATTCCCTCCAGTACAGCTCTTTTGAGTATGTACCTTTAACTCCCAGTGGGTGTGGCATTAGTCTTTTAAAAATGAAGGTATCACCTTACAGTTCTAACAAATACTCATTGACAGAGGTTAAATATCAATGCAATTGTTTTTGTGCCATCATATATGCTTCAGGATAAAATATTCTGGTACATTGTATGTAGCATGGTCTTGGAATTATTAATGCAAATATGAACAAGAAATATTTGACGCCTAGAGGAGCAGTAGGAGTTAACTGCAGAAATGCCTTGAGGCATCACTTGGCTGTAATGAGTTAAGCCACACAAGCACTACACCCAACAAAAGAACTCATCCCCAATGAATTTAATTTTACTCAGAGTAGACTGTAAGCCACATAAGCACCACAACCAATCATATGATCTCACCCAAAAGCTTTTAATATTGTTCACCGTACTTTGTAAGCCACACAAGCACTATAACCAATCACAGCAACTCATCCCCAAAGAATTTAATATTAGTCAGTGCATATTTTAAGCCACACAAGCACCATAAAAATAAAGGAACTCACCCCAAAGCATTTAATATTAATCAGTTTACATTTTAAACCACATAAGCACCATAGCAAATCACAGGAATTCATCCCCAAGGCATTTTATATTACTCAGTGTACATTGTAAGTCACACAGGCACTATACCCAATCACAGGAATTCATCCCCAAAAGCTTTTAATATTACTCATACTGTTCATAATCTACTTCTGCGAAGTACAGGCTAAAACTAAAGGACAGTGGCTGACAAAGTTTTCTGATGGCTGCAAACTATCAATGAAACACCTAGAGATGTCAACATTCTGCAAGAAGGTCTTACACAGACTAATGACTGGTGCCAAAGTCATGGTCTTAAACTTAATGCAAAAAATGCATTATCATCCCCTTCAGCAAGGGTGATATTCCTGCAAACTACCAAATCAATAGCAATACTTTAAGCACACAGTCAGCAGTGAGAGATCTGGTCACACAGGTCGACAGAAACCTTAACTTCGATCACCATGTCTCCACAGTGGTAAGATGAGCATTTTATATTGCTCATCTCATAAGTAAGAGAATTTCCTCCAGAAAAAAGAGGTTATAACCCCCCATACTCTTTCATCAGCCCAATAATAAAGTACACCACTCCCTTTAATATGTTCCTTTCCAAACACCAGTGCAGTAGCTAAAGTTTGTGCCACCTGGGGCTGCCTTTGAGATTGTTGCCCCTAACAAAATCATGGTCAAATGGGGTTGCCCCCATACACAGCCACCCCCCCCCCTGTAGCCATTCCAGTGTCCCATTACTTGGCTATTTCTCCCCATTTGACATATACACAATGTAATGTGCATACTGCTTTACTTCTACAATGATTATTTGGATTTCATTTAAAACTTTTATTTTAAATTTTATACCACAAACACTGATAGACATCTGCTAAACAAAGCAATACAGTCTCAATGAAAGCAGTCTTAGCCCTGAAACTTATCTGCCCTTGAAACAGCATTGAAACCCACATTCAAATAAAATGCTTCTGGCCAGTCATAAATAAAGTTTACCTTTGGGCTGTTTTCAAATACTAGGCCCCTTGCATACATATTTAGGACCATGCAAATATACATGTGTTCCTTGATTCACCTTCCTGATGGTATTAAATTATATTCCTTGTATAATACAGCACACTTGTTAGAGCATGTTTTAAATTTGTTTTGAAAATTTTTCCAATAATCAATGAAACAAAATATATGAACCAATAATGACAAAACTGTCCAATTCAACATTTCCATCATAAGAGTCTAACATCTGTCATTACAATCCACCAATATAAGTAAATATGCACAATCTCTGCAGAAGTAAAAGTCATCTGAGTAATTCCACATTAAAGAGATCTGTAACTAAGGTTGCTGCAGGTAGCAAACAACTTTATATTTCATTGTTTCATCTACAAATAAAGTGCATGTTGCCCTTGAAGAATAAATTGCCTATGTTACATTAACTATTACAACTAACTAACTAGTAACTATTACATAAATTAGTAATATTGCAATAGGGAATGGATGGCAGATTGATAACAGGTTCATAGTTACTAGGTATCTCCTGCAAAGGAGGAAATTCTCAGGACTGCAGCATCCACCCCCTTTTAAAGTACAACACAGTACAGTATCAACAATCCATCTAAATACTGTGGGAGTAGAACCCACAGCCTTCTGTATCAAAAGCAAGTGTACTACCTGTTGTGCTACTAACAATGCATAAGCAGCACTAAACTTCTCTTCCCCTGAAACTCTCAGCTCCTTGTAAAATCCACTTGACACTCAACTATCTCTCACAAATTTACAGCACAGGAAATCTGGAAAAAGCCAACATTTATTGGTGGGAGGGGGGAACAAAGGCCCCAAACCAGGGATACATTTTAAACATTGCTTGTCTAATCTTAGAAATTTGCTAGAATAAAATGTTTTGTATTACCGTGTGTTTCCTGACCAATAGGAAGACTGAAACTTAAATGGCTATTATTATTTAGTGAAATTTTAAAAGGAACAGACTAAAAGTATGAGCCAAACATTCAAGACATTCTGTGTTGAGAGCTACAGACTCATCTCCTGATTCACATGTGGTGGTAAGGGTAGAGAATTCAGGCTCTTGTTTCTTGTACATAAGGTACAGGGTTTGAGCCTGAGTAACACACACACACACACACACACACACACACACACACACACACACACACACACTTCCGTGGCAGCCACACAAAAGTAAAGCATCTTGAAGCAGGTTCTGTGAACTAGAGCAGCTACACACACAAATAAATTGCAACACAAAATAAAAGCAGTGTGAAGCAGGTTCTGTGGCAGCTACACACACAAATAAATTCCATTACTTGAAGCATGTTCCAGCTGTATTTAAAATTGTGTGGGCGTCTGTGCGATAATGCACATGCACAGACATGATGCGACCAGACCAGCTATGGGACTGTTCTTAAAGGAGAGCGGCCTTAAAAAAACAAGTAAATGTAAATGCAGCAGTCCAATGAGTAAATGTAACATGTAACAGTCCTTAGAGTGCCAGCCCTCCTGCTCCTCGCTAGCTATGCCACTGCAAACACCTGCAGCAATTGGAGAGACCACAAAGGTTCCTTACAAAGAAAATTCAGGGTCTTCAAGATCTGTCTTATGTGGACAGACTGAAATCATTGTCACTTTAATCTGTGTCATACAGACTGGTTAGAGGTGACCTGTGCCTTGTATATAGATCAATCTCTGACCCACCTTTAATGGAAATGCTGCACATTTGCAAGTCAAATGGCACATGGGGGTCACTCACTCAAAGGACCTTAATCTGGTATATGACATCAACAGAACTTGCTGGAGAGACAGATTTGCCTCACAGAGGTTGCCCCACCTTTGGAATAAGCTTTCTATTCATGTTAAACAAATCCCCTCATTGGCCCTGTTTAAGAATAATTTGGACAATTGGATGGGTAATCAGAGATTCACCCTAGGGGTTCCACCTGTGCCCCCTTGGAAAGGGGCAATAGGTGGTTATTTTAGTGTCTGCTTGAACTGCTTGAACCAGACACCCTTGGGAATACAGGTTAAACTTGTCTAAGCTTGTGAGGGCCCTGGGGCAGTTAGCATTGTAACCTCCTATGATCTTATTATTCAGTGTATGTTATAAGCCATGGAAGTATGATAACCAATCAAAAGAACTCATCCAAAAAGAATTTACACTACTCAGTGCATATTGTAAGCCACACAAGCACCATAACAAATCATAGAAACTCATCCCGACATTTAATATTACTCATTGTACATTGTAAGCCGCAGGAGCACCATAAACAATCACAGGATCTTATCACCTTCACACTAAAGGAAAAAAATTGTATATTGGCACACACAAAAATACACACTCAAACTGAATGATACCTATATAAATCATAGCCTAGAAATAATATTTAACAAAACTGGAATTAAAAAAATAATTAAAAATAAGAAAAAAAAATAGAAAATCACAGCTGCAACTGGCAAATTAAAGATACATTTACAGGCAAACAGAATTGATTCTAAATATCTAAACTAAATAAGGTTAAAATAACTTAATTATTTCTATTAATTATTTTCTGCTGATGAAGTAAGTCCTACTAGGCCAGTGGCCTCTTTTCGAGGGAGATCCAAGGTGGTACTTATATTGAATGTGTGAAATTTGGACATTACATTGTAGAAATTCCCCTACTATTTTGATAAGTACTGTGTAAGTTTACTACAGGTGCTTTGGTCTCAAGTGCATGAAAACCATTATCTAGAAGACAAGGCCTCAAGCAGCTTGTAGTGGAGCTAGGCTACTGCTCATGCTCAGATTCAAATATGTGATTGGGCAAGCAGGTGTGAGGAGGGAGAGCTGCTCGGGCTCAAATTCAAATATGTGCTTGGGCAAGCAGGTGTGAGGAGGGAGAGCTGCTCGGGCTCAAATTCAAATATGTGCTTGGGCAAGCAGGTGTGAGGAGGCAGAGCTGCTCGGGCTCAAAACGGAATATGAATTTGGGCAAGCATCTGTGGAGAAGGAGGAGGAGGGGTGGTTTATGATTAGGGAGCAGAAGGGAGTTTTAGGGTTTGGGAGCAATCAGGGAATTTAACTTTAGATGGAAGGATTGGAGGTTTAGGGAGTGGGAAGGGAGTTTTAGAGTTAGGAATTGATCAAGAAATTTAGGTTCTGGGAGGTGGGGGGGGGCTGAAATTTTACATTTAGAGAACAATTGGGTATTTTAGGGTTAAAGAGGGGAAGTGGAGATTTAGGATAAGTGACCAAGGAGTTGGGCTGGGAATTGGATGGGAGTTTTAGGTTTAGGATCTGGAAGGTCTATGTAGTTTGTAGGATCAGGTGTTGGGAGGGCTGTATAGAAATGGGAAATTAGGCTAGTGGGAGTTTAAGCAGTGGCTTTTAGAAGCACATGGCAGAGAGCAGGTGTAAAGCACATAAGCACATTTAATAGACTCGTTCTGTGCAATATTTTATGTCAACACTTCCACCAACTCAGGAAATTGGGAGCTAGAATTAACATCTGACCTGAAGGATGCCGCACTCAGGAGTGTAGCACCAACCACCTGAAGGATGACACCCTCAGGAGTGCAGCACTAACCATCTGAAGGATGCCACACTCAAGAGTGTAGCACCAACCACCTGAAGGATGACATGCTCAGGAGTGTAGCACCAGCCACCTGAAGGATGCCACACTTGGGAGTGTAGCACCATCCACCTGAATGATGCCATCCTCAGGAGTGCAGCACCAACCACCTGAAGGATGACACCCTCAGGAGTGCAGCACCAATCACCTGAAGGATGACCCCCTCAGGAGTGTAGCACCAACCATCTGAAGGATGACACCCTCAGGAGTGTAGCACCAACCACCTGAAGGATGCCATACTCAGGAGTGTAGCACCAACCACCTGAAGGATGCCACCCTCAGGAGTGTAGCACCAACCACCTGAAGAATGCCACCCTTAGGAGTGCAGCACCAACCACCTGAAGGATGACACCCTCATGAATGTATCACCAACCACCTGAAGGATGCCACCCTCCGGAGTGCAGCACCAACCACCTGAAGGATGCCACCCTCAGGAGTGCAGCACAAACCACCTGAAGGATGCCACCCTCAGGACTGCAGCACCAACCACCTGAAGGTTGCCACACTCAAAAGTGTAGCATCAACCACCTGAAGGATGCCACCCTCAGGAGTGTAGCACCAACCACTTGAAGGATGCCACCCTCAGGAGTGCAGCACCAACCACCTGAAGGATGACACCCTCAGGAGTGCAGCACCAACCACCTGAAGAATGCCACCCTCAGGAGTGTAGCACCAATCACCTGAAGGATGCCACCCTCAGGAGTGCAGCACCATCCACCTGAAGGATGCCACCCTCAGGAGTGTAGCAGCAACCACCTGAAGGATGACACCTTCAGGAGTGCGGCACTAACCACCTGAAGGATGCCACCCTTAGGAGTGTATCACCAAACACCTGTAGAATGACACCCTCAGGAGTGTAGCACCAACCACCTGAAGGATGCCACCCTCAGGGGTGTAGCACCAACCACCTGAAGGATGACACCCTCAGGAGTGCAGCACCAACCATCTGAAGGATGACACCCTCAGGAGTGCAGCACCAACCACCTGAAGGATGACACCCTCAGGAGTGCAGCACCAACCACCTGAAGGATGACACCCTCAGGAGTGCAGCAGCAACCACCTGAAGTATGCCACCCTCAGGAGTGTAGCACCAACCACCTGAAGGATGACACCTTCAGGAGTGGCACCACCACCTGAAGGATGCCACCCTTAGGAGTGTATCACCAAACACCTGTAGAATTATACCCTCAGGAGTGTAGCACCAACCACCTGAAGGATGCCATCCTCAGGAGTGTAGCACCAACCACCTGAAGGATGACACCCTCAGGAGTGCAGCACCAACCACCTGAAGGATGACACCCTCAGGAGTGCAGCACCAACCACCTGAAGGATAGGTTCATAGGTTCATAGATTAGTACTAGGCTAACTGCTCTTGCAAGCCATTTTAAGCCTAGCCAATTATCCGACACCCTCATGCGAGCTGCACCAACCTTATGCTGCACTGAAGTGTCAGAACTGGAAAAATGAATCCAATTACATGGTGTGGAAATAAAACTCGCAGTCTTCTGATCTTCCAGCATAAATTAGAGTACGTTACCTGCTGACCCACTGACACTGACTTAAAGCAAGCAAAGCTAAAAGGGTAACATATCTGAACATAACTGTAACAATATTACTAAGTCTGAACATAGCCCTAATAACATTACTAAGTCTGAGCATAGCCCTAACAACATTACTAAATCTGAACATAGACTTAACAACATTACTAAGTCTGAACATAACCCTAATAACATTACCAAGCCTGAGCATAGACTTAACAACATTACTTAGTCTTAACATAACCCTAATAACATTACCAAGCCTAAGCATAGACTTAACAACATTACTAAGTCTGAAGATAACCCTAATAACATTACTAAGTCTGAACATAGCCCTAACAACATTACTAAATCTGAACATAACTCCATCAACATTACTAAAATAATGCTGCAGAAGTAGCTGACATTAAAATAAAAAATACCTAAGAAGTACAATGTAAAACCACTCATAAGATTGCATAAGATTGCCCTGTCACAATAAAAAAAAATGTAAGACCCTATTCAACGGGCAAGTTACTAGTTATCACATCCTGCTTAAATTTATGGGAAACAGTGAAACAAACAAAAAAAAGAAAAAGGGATACATGGAAGACATAGTAGCATGACTTGACTATAGAAAGTCAAAACACAAAATCCTGAACGTTCTAAAAAATGATTGCTATGCAGGGAAGCAAGCCCCTCTACAACCCACCCCTTCTACTTATATATAGCAACTCTGAAATCACACCACAGTGAGGAAAGGGCAAAAACCCAGTCCCTGCTGTGCCATGATCTCACACAACAAGTTAGCAGCTTTATAGCATGTCTAAAAGGCTGGTAATAAATGCATTCAGTGTTCTGTCTTTTGACCTTCTGTGGTTGATGTATAGCATTTAAAGGAAAACTCCACCCTCTCATACAGTTTAACTCAATCGTTAGGTTTCTTTTCTCCCTACAATATGGTTCCATCATTGTGTAGGTACCAGAAACCTGCTTATAGTTTAATTTCCTTGCATTGGAGTCAAAGGAAGGGAAAGCCCACCTACTTTTAACTCAACTTCTCACATACTTTGCAGAGAAATTCGTCTCCACCTGCATGACATATCATAGGCGCAGTTAAATCTGTAGTTTACCTTATCAGGTACTGCTGTCAGTCTTAGATGGGTAATTAATCCTGCTAATGTCAAGAACACACCAGCTGATATAAAAAAGACAGAAAGCTGTGGAATTGTTTCCACTGTTTTTATTGCAGAGGGCAGGAGAATTTAACACTCCCCTTTCATAGCAAAACAAAGCAATTAGATCAGTCAGGGTTTTAAAAGCAATTGCCAACTTTTCTGACAACTTTACATAAGTAGCAACACAGTATTGAAATTCTAAGCTTTAAATGTTTATAATAGTTTGTGTTAAGATAACTTGAGTAGTAGCAAAGATTTATGTGAAATTTAGGGAAAAGTCAGTAAATATTTTTTCTTGTAAAGTATAAATGCATTTACCATTTTCAAGAACCCCCTCCCCACACACAGGCCAGAACTGAGAATGAGAGTCAGGTGGCAACCCTATCAAATAGGTGCACTGATACTGTTCATAAAAAAATGTCTTTTATGCTTTGTGTGGCATCCTTCCAGATGGGGATGCATATCTGATATATGCAAATCCATTGTAAGAGATTCCAATTGACTTTGAGTCAGTCCTTGCATTGTCAGAGAGCAGCCATAATATACAGCTGAATTTACTTTAACATACATTTACTATGTACCCTTGCATTAAGAACACTAAGAAAAGGAAATCAGAAGTACTTAACTATGTTTAAATGCATACACAAACACACACACACACACACACACACACACACACACACACACACACACACACACACACACACACACACACACACACACTTTTGTACACATGTACTTTATATACTGTGAAGATATGTGAATGCTGCCAGCCTCACTAGATAGGATTCTGTAGATAACTCTGTCATTTGTAAATATTAGTGTAAGCCACATGCTTGTTCTCTTAAATGTAACAAAATTATGATAAATGTTGAACTTCAAAAATGTAACCACATTGCACTCTGCTGGAGGAAAGCTGATAAGTCAAGCATTGTATAATTGTTTGATCTCAAAACTCAGAGCCAAGATGTCTGAATGAAAGAATTCTTCCTATTGTTTTGAGACCAGAGTTAATGGCTAGAATTTACATGTATAATGTCTTTTATTGCTCTGGCTTCCTGACCAGTTGCAAGATCAAAAGGGGTGTTAAAAACTGAGTTTCTGTTAGTCTGGAAAACAGAGAATAATGATGTAATCCGAAATGAGTCAGTGGTACTGTGTTATCAATTTAAGGACAGAGAGAGAAAGAATCAGGGCATTTTGCATTTGTTTTCAGAACTGACAACACCACCAGCAATGCCTTGCTCTAGATGTAAGTTTATTTTAGAACTGTGTTTGTTCTTAGATATAGATAGGAAATAGGAAGTCTAGTCTAGCTGTTTTTCTGTATTGATGTCAGAACTTTTCTACTGTATTATTTTAAGCATTTCTCTGTGATCTCTGAACTCTTGACTAGCACTGTGTAGTAAGAAGTATTGTCTTGTGTTCTTATTATTTATTATTAAATATTTTTAAACCTTTCAACTGTGGCTGTTTTATGTAGAGATAATTTAAGCTCTAGAGTACATTGCATGTAAAAAGTGATACTATCCAAACCACTCCAAATAAGCCTTGCTGTTCATCACACTTACCATTTGAATAATAATATTGCACAGGAATAATTGGACACCCTTTAACAAGGGCCTTATTCGTAGCTGATATTAGTGGTTGGTGGCAAGTGGTACTACCGTATAGTCTGGGCAGAAGGGGTATAACTGGAGAACCTGTACCAGCCTTCCCCAGGAGTGTCTGTGTGTTTGTATATAACTCATATCTCAAAGTGTGTCTGTGTGTCAGCTACTTGGGCAGGGACACGAAGCACTAGTTGGACAGAGAGGGTGCTGGAGGTTTTAGCTTGACCACTAAACTGAGATCTGGACCCTATAGCTGTGCCAGTGGGGAATTTTATTGGGGATCTGGAGAGAAAGGGAGAAACCAGCCCAAGCCTGATGGTGATCTCTGCGTGCTCTTAAGGGAAATTGTAATTTACTGTGTGTGTATTTGTTATCCTTCCCAATGTGGACACCCCTCACTGGTGTTAGTTGTGAGGATTGATGCTCCTTGATTGCTGGGCCAGTGCACGATGTCACATATTAATTGCTTGGGAGTGGTGGGATGTCCACACCACATACTAATTGGCTTGTAGTGGTGCAGATAGTGAATTCCTGTAGCTTGTGTACAGTGATCACTGAAAATGTTTTTGTACTCTAAGTCACCCATGCAGTGAATATTCAGAGTTCAGATCACAACTTTCTTTTGTTAGCTTAGTTAGTCAGGGAGAGCAGGCAAGCATGTCAGCAGAGGAGTATGGCAAGCTGTCAAGGAGCCAGTTGGCTGAGATGTGCCATGCTAAGGGTCTGGTGCAGGGAAACCTGACTAAGGCAGACATGATTGCAACTTTGGTCACAACTGCATCAGAAAATATCAACCAGGGGGATGCTTAGACTGACAGTAGAGATGTACAACACTCAGGGAATGGACAGCTCAACCTTTGTGCAGAGGACTTAAAAATCCATCTAGAGCTAAAGAGACTTGAGTTGGAGGCCAGGCATTTGGAAGAGTGTGTGGAAATGGGGCAGAAGAGGCAGCATGAAAAGCAGATTCTGACTCTTTGCCAGAGTCATGGAGGTAATGGGGAAGGGAGTAACTGGACCCCAGAAGCACAAAAGGTCAGTAAATATCTTCCACAGTTTACAGAGGAGGAGGATCATTTTGATAGTTTCATTCATATGTTTGAGAGGGTATGTAAACAGTATGATGTTGACCAAAGGCTATGGGTACAGTTCCTGACCCCCTTACTCCATGGCAAAGCTGTAACTATTCTGTCCAAAATGTCTGACGTTGACTGTTTTAATTATACTGCTGTTAAGAATTGTTTGTTAGAATTCCTTAAGCTAACACCTGAAACTTATAGGAAAAAGTTTTGTGAGCATAGACGCAAGGTAGATGAAAGAGTGTGTGAATATGTTGCTGAACTGAGCACTTATTTTCATAGGTGGGTGAGTGGATGGCAGGCCACCACTTTTGAAGGGCTGGCAGACCATTTGGTGAGAGATCAAGCCCTTAGCACTTTGCCTGCAGATATGAGGATCTGGTTAGCTGATAGACAATGTGCTACTTCAGAGGAATTGGGGAAGAAGGGAGACCTATACCTAGCAAGCATGGCATCCCTGCACAAGAAGGGGATCCCCAGTACTGCTCATGGGTGTAAAGGAACCCATAGTGGGCAGTCCAGACAGCCCCAACAAAATCTGCCAGTAGCAGGGGAAGCCACTAGTCCAGGTACACATCAATGACCTATGGTTAAATGTTTTAAACGCAACCAGTGAGGCCATGTGGCATACAGATGTCCATGGAGGCAAGGTAGGGAACAAAAGGTGAGAGAGACAGTAAGTGGAAAAGGCAAAATGCCAATAGTAGGTTGTCTTGAGACAAAAGGGGTACCAAACTACCATCCTGCAGATGTCCAGATAGGAAAGGACATTGATGAGGCAGTACTATGTGTTAATGCAGTTACACACAGTCAGGCTAGAAGACAAGCATGTCAGTCTGGTAGCCTGTGGAAGACCCAGACAGACTGCATACTTGCAGCCAGGACTGGTGAGGTGGTTACTTCAGGGAGGAAGCTACACTGTAGCAGTAAGACCGAAGGTGAGCCACAGCTGCTTGGGGGTACTGATGTTCCCTTGGACAGAGTGACTGTAAAGGTAGAGGTGAGTAGTAGTACCCAGGCTGACAGTGAGACACCACTGTCAGAGGATGCCAGACTTCCTGTGAAAGGGGAGCTGGGAAGGGTTAGAGAGAGTTGAGACAGGCTCAGCTCTCAGACCCTACACTGCATGATCTGAGGCAGGTAGCTAGTGAGGCACCTGATTCTCAAGGAAATGGAGAATCTATATACTGGGACAAAGGGTTACTGTATAGAAAGTGGACCCCTGAAGAAGGGCTAGAAGGTGAGAGGGTACAGCAGTTGATAGTGCTTAGAGCCTACCATCTAACACTTCTAATCATAGCCCATGAAATTCCCTTTGCAGGTCATATGGGCATAAAACATACAAAGAGATGTGTTATGCAGAACTTCTATTGGCCTGGAATTTCCAGAGATGTAACCGGGTACTGCAGGACCTGCGAGCCTTGCCAAAAGGTAGGCAAGGCAGGAGACAAGGTGAGAGCTCCTTTGACGTCTTTGCCTGTGATTGAGGAGCCATTTCAGAGGGTAGCTATGGATATTGTGGAGCCTCTGAGTACCCCATGTTCCGCAGGGAAAAATTATATCCTAGTGGTAAGAGATTATGCTACAAGATGCCATGATGCGGTGGCTTTGTCTTCTATGGAAGCAGAAAAGGTGGCAAATGCTTTGTTAAAGATTTTCAGCAGGGAAAGTTTCCCAAAAGAAATACTGACTGACAGAGGTGCCAATTTCATGTCAG
Source organism: Protopterus annectens (assembly GCF_019279795.1). Lineage (NCBI taxonomy): Eukaryota > Metazoa > Chordata > Ceratodontiformes > Protopteridae > Protopterus > Protopterus annectens. Next base: position 534,237,680 of record NC_056751.1, on the reverse strand, counting down.
ACCTGCTGGCTTGTCTGTGGAAGTACTCTGGGGTGAAGCACCTGAAGACCACCCCCAGACTAATGGTCTTGTTGAGAGGTTAAACTCTACACTCAAGTCCATGTTACGGGCATTTGCAGACCAGTTTAAGAGGGAGTGGGACAAATATTTGCCCCATCTGTTGTTTGCTTACAGAGAGGCTCCTCAAGAATCTACAGTTTTTTTACCCTTAGAGTTGTTGTATAGGTGCAGGGTGAGGGGACCTCTAGATTTAATTCGTGATGAGTGGGAAGGTGAGTGCGAACCTCACAAGGAGACTGTTGTGGCATATGTTCTAAACCTCAGGACAAGGCTCAGGGAAGTCATGGGTTTGGCCCAGGAGAACCTGGTAGAAGCCCAACAACAGAAAAAGTATGGTATGACAGGAATGCTTGAGCTAGAGAGTATGCTGTAGGGCAGCCAGTAATGGCTCTCATTCCTGCCAGGTACAACAAGCTGCAAGCAGCTTGAGAGGGACCCTACAAAGTGGTAAGAAAGGTAACTGATGTTAACTACATGGTGGAACTCGTAGGCAGGAGGCAGGGCACAAATTGTACCATGTTAACATGATGAAACCATACCGTAATAGGGAGGCCCTTGTGCTGAGTATTTGCAGTGGATTGCAGGAGGAGTCTGAGGGAGATCTGGTGACTGATCTCCTCAGTGAGGCTCGGACTGACACCTCAGTGGAAGGGGTAGCAATGTCCCAGCAGCTATCTTCTACCCAGGTTCGAGAAATCCGAGCAGTGTAACAGGAGTTTGGAGACATGTTCACTGAGAAACCAGGGTTCACTCACCTGGTGCAGCACCAAGTGGATACAGGACACCAAAGGCCTATTAGGCAGACCCCTTATAGGGTGCCTGAGAGAGTCAAACAGACTCTGAGGGAGGAGATACTGGAAATGTTGGAACTAGAGGTAATTCAAGAGTCCAACAGTCCTTGGGCCTCCCCAGTGGTGCTGGTGCTAAAGATGGATGGCAGCACCAGGTTCTGTGTGGACTACAGGAAATGAAATGGTTACACAGAGTCAGATGCTTACCCCATGCCTAGAACAGATGAAGCCCTAGAGCAGCTGGGTGGGGCTAAGTATCTTATCACCACTGATATTACCAAGGGTTACTGGCAGGTGCCCTTTACTCCCAGTGCTAGAGAGAGTCAGCCTTTGTGACTCCATTTCACTTTTATGAATTCACAAAGATGCCCTTTGGGATAAAAAAATGCCCCAGCAACTTTCCAGACGCTGGTAGATCATATCCTAGCAGGAGTAGGAGGATTTTCCATTGCTTACTTAGATAATATTGGCATCTACAGCCATTCCTGGCAAGAGCACCTTCAACATGTCAGGGAGGTGCTGGGAAGCTTACAGAGGGCATGGCTGACCATTAAGCCAAGCAAATATCAGATGGGTATGGCAGAGGTCTCCTACCTAGGACATAGAGTGGGGAGTGGTAAGATCAGGCCAGAATATGCCAAAATGGAAGCCATCCAGGCATGGCCTGCACCTGTTACCAAAAAGCATGTGAGGGCATTCTTAGGGACAGCAGTGTACTACAGAAAGTTTGTCCCCAGTTATAGTACCATAGCTTCTCCCCTCACAGACCTGACAAGGAAAAACAGGCCAGATAAGGTAGTGTGAACCCCAGCATGTGAGCAGGTATTCCAGAAGCGTAAAGAAGCTTTGGAAGGACCCCCTGTGTTAGCCAGTCCAGATTACAGTAAAAAGTTTGTTGCGCAGGTGGATGCTTTGAACCATGGGGTGGATGCTGTACTTAGCAAGATTTCTTCAGAGGGAGAAGAACACCCAGTGGTTTATGTCAGTCGTAGGCTCCAATCCACGAAGGAATGCTATGCAGCTGCAGAGAAGGAATGTCTAGTCATAGAGTGGACACTGCAGAAACTTCAGCATTATCTGTATGGAAGAAAATTCACTGTAGTTACAGACCACAATCTCCTAACATGGTTAAACAGAGCCAGCCAGCAAAAATGCCAAGTTGCTAAGATGGAGCCTAGGATTCCAAGCATATGACATGTCAGTGCAGCACCACAGTGGGAGTAGCAATGCCAATGCAGATGGGCTCTCAAGACAGGAAATGGGGTAAAGTATGTTCAGATAGACCTAACCCACTCAAGCAACTTTTCTCAAGGGACACTTGGAAAACTAGCTTGAGTTCTCCGGGGGGGGGGGAGTATGTGAAGGCTGCCAGCCTAGCTAGATAGAATTTTGTAGATAATTCTTTCATTTGTAAATATTAATGTAAGCCATATGCTTGTTCTCTTAAATGTAAGAAAATTATGGTAAATGTTGAACTTCAAAAATGTAACTACATTGCAGTCTGCTGGAGGAAAGCTGATAAGTCAAGCATTGTATAACTATTTGATCTCAAAACTCAGAAACAAGAAGTCTGAATAAAGGAATTCTTCTTATTGTTTTGAGACCAGAGTTAATGGCTAGAATTTACATGTATAATGTCTTTTATTGCTCTGGCTTCCTGACCAGCTGCAAGATCAAAAAGGCTGTTAAGCACAGAGTTTCTGTTAGCCTGGGAAACAGAGAATAATGATGTCATCTGAAATGAGTCAGTGGTACTGTGTTATCAATTTAAGGACAGAGAGAGAGAGAGAGAGAGAGAGAATCAGAACATTTTGCATTTGTTTTCAGAACTGACAACATCACCAGCACTGCCTTGCTCTATATGTAAGTTTATTTTAGAATTGTGTTTGCTCTTAGATATAGATAGGAAATAGCTAGTCTAGTCTAGCTGTTTTTCTGTATTGATGTCAGAACTTTTCTACTGTATTATTTTAAGCATTTCTTTGTGATCTCTGAAATCTTGACTAGCACTGTGTAGTAAGAAGTATTGTCTTGTGTTCTTATTATTTATTATTAAATATTTTTAAACCTTTCAACTGTGGCTGTTTTATGTAGAGATAATTTAAGCTCTAGAGTACATTGCATGTATATAGTGATAATGTCCAAATCACTCCAAATAAGCCTTGCTGTTCATCATACTTAGCATTTGGATAATAATATTGCACAGTAATAATTGGACACCCTTTGATAAGGGCCTTATTAGTAGCCGATATTAGTGGTTGGTGGCAAGCGGTGCTACCGTATAGTCTGGGCAGAAGGGGTATAGCTGGAGAACCTGTGCCAGCCTTCCCCAGGAGTGTCTGTGTGTTTGTATATAACTTAAATCTCAGTGTGTGTGTGTGTGTGTGTGTGTGTGTGTGTGTGTGTGTGTGTGTGTGTTTCAGCTACTTGGGCAGGGACACGAAGCACTGGTTGGACAGAGAGGGTGCTGGAGGTATTAGCTTGACCAATAGGCTAAGATCTGAACCTTATAGCTATATCAGTGGGGAGTCTTATTGGGGATCTGGAGAGAAAGGGAGAAACCAGGCCCAAACTGATGGTGATCTCTGTGTGCTCTTAAGGGAAATTGTACTTTACTGTGTGTGCATTTGTTATCCTTCCTAATGTGGATGCCCCTCACTGGTGTTAGTGGTGAGGATTGATGCTCCTTGATTGCTGGGCCAGTGCAGAGCATCACATATACATACACATATACAGAAACACATACGCATGCACTCACACACACACACACACACACACACACACACACACACACTATATATATATATATATGTATGCAATATGTGTGCATACAATTAATTATTTATAATAAATAACATAGTATATTGTTATTATCTTTGCCAGTGTAGCTTATGTTGTGGCTGAAAAGGGTCCTATAACCAGTTCACTTTCCTGTTTACCAAAGTATAAATAAATATGAAATAGAAAAAAAGGAAGGGAAACATGACAGAAATAATTGAGGAACCAGTAAAGCGCATTTTAAGACTGCATCATTCATGAGAAAAAAAAATCCTCCCACTGAAGGCATTGGGAAGTAGCAGACAAGTTTAGAGTCCTACTACTTGTCACTTGTAAATGTACAGCAAGGATTATTTAATGTACTGAGAGTGTTCACACCTCAGCATGAGAGTATGGTGGAGGGTTTATCAAGTTTGTTAGGACTATAACAGACTCCTCTTACAAAAAACTGTTTTTATCTGCTTTCTTTTGCTGCAAGTAGCTAATAGCTATTTATAGCAGAGAACAAGCTCTGGCAGACAGATAAACAAGGCTCAGTCAGGTAAACAGAGACGCAGCTCTTTTACAAAAGGTGTGTTTAGATGACAGTGCTTCACAGTCATGTCATTATATTTTAATGGCATGAGAAAACAGCACCACTTCCTTATGTCTGCCATGAGTCATATGGCTTGAAATGTATTCTGGGAAGAAGGAAGGTAAGCAAAAAATAAGATCACGTTACCAAGGCAGGCCCCATCATCTGCCATTTTTAGAGAAACACATTAAAATTGTAAAAGAAGCACTTGGGGTGATTTTGAGGCATTAAAATAGCTCAAAAACAAAGATACAATGAAAAAAATATATGTTTTTTGAGTTCTAGGGTGGATTTTTTTCTTTAATACACGTGTCTAATCTTAATATGCTGTAATTGTTATATAGTGTATATAACATGCTGATTACCTGTTAAATTATATAGCCCTGAATGCTATTTTATACATTTTTACTCTTAGTCCATTCAGGTGTGTGTAATTCTAACCTTTTCACCCAGGCCTCTACTGAAATGCAGCTTTGTCCAGTCTGAGTTTCCTGGTAAACAAAGGCAAATCAATTAATCAATCAATTAATAAATAAATATATATGTTTCATTGTGTCAATAGTCAGTTTTGCATTTCCCTCTCTCTCTTTCTCGCTTTTGGTTTTTCTCTTTCTTTACTTGTTTACTTGAACAAAATCCTTTTCAAGCCTCTCATTCCAGAGGATTGCATATGATAATCTCATGGCTTCAGGAGTTAAGACTTGTTTATAATAGATGTATTTCTACCCTTAATTCTTGCCTTCCAAGTTTGCTGGATATACTTGTCAATCCTGCTCTACCACTAGATGTACATAAAGAATCCTTAGGGATTAAATTAAAAAAATACATTAATCTGTGTTTTAGTGCACAAAACATGAGTGATTATTAGTAAAAGCTGAAGGATAAGCCTGCACAACATCTGTGATGAGGTACAGAAATGGTAATAGCTACCAATCAACATTACAAGTAAACTCCAATAAAGACTTACTGATCACATCTGAACTGACATTTTTCCACTTTGTTGTGGCACTTTAGAATTGTTGTTTTGGAAAGTATCCTTAGTTTCCATATTCCACTTAATTTAGTTTCAAGGCCACATTTGTTTCTTTTGGCTTTATACAGACATTGACTAAAACACTTTGCACGTTATTGATATGTAACATTCAGTAAATGGAAGATATTTATGGCCAGAACAGTCAGTTTATGTAAAATAATTTACTACTTTAGGGAAAAAGATATATGCTGTTCAAATAAAGATGCAAGCAGTTTAATTTCTTTTCAGATACAAATACTCTACAGTCTTTTATAAGTTCCATTTCGATTTCTGTGGAAATCCTGATTGCAGGGGGAAAAAAACATAGAGCCTACAGTCAGAGAAGAAAGATATTTGCTTTTGTAGGTGTTTGGCATAAGCAGAAAATGAGAAAATTCCAGTCATATCTGTTACTGTGCTACATCACCTTCAAAATGTGACTTTTTACCTCTACTTAAAAAAATAGCAATAAGCCAGAAAACATATGGTCAAGTGTTATAATGAGACATGATGAAGAAGTGGTTAGTTTTGCTCATCTCATTGTCAGAAAAAGAAGTTTGAGTCTAGCTTCTGGATCTCGTCTGACAGGGATGTAACCAATATTTCTAGATATGTGAACCACCTTTGGAAAAGAAGCACTTCTGATTTGGCATACTGTGTTCATATGAGCAAAATTATTAATTTCCTTCAATAAAGCTATTAAATTTAGTTTCATCAGATTATATTTTGTAGTAGCATTTAACCTAATTTATATAGTATTTACTGCACCAGGATCTATATTTGCCTGCACAAGGTTCCTCTCCATCCATAATGAGACAGTATATTTTCTTCCTTTTCTCACCTTTCTTTCTGAGATTTGTACTGGTAATAGCCTAAATCTGCCTACACACATGCCCCATTCTAGAGCCTGGGATAACCTGTATTTGTACACTATATGACTGAATAAAAAAACATCTAAAGCAAACAGAAATATCTTGTTGTTTACTTCTTCTTGAACAATAATGAAAGGCATCTGCCAGCCTGGGTCTCATGCATGTATCTTACTTATAGATGCACATCTGATCTATATCTGCATAAACTACAATTTAAAAAAAAATGTTTTTGGTACGTGCAGCTTCAGTATTTTGTTATAGCAGTATGATTATGGTGTTTGTGGGTGCTTACTATAGCAGGACCTGACCAAAGCAAAGGCCCATTTTCAGCGGATGCCCCGGGAGAAAAGCTCCACAAAATACAATGTAAACATTATAAATCAATATTTGAATACATAGTATGTGCAGGACAAATATGCAGGAAGACATACCTAGGCAGAAGTTAATATAAAACATTGTAAATAGAAAAATAAAAAATAATCATAACAATTGAGAGTAGATTAACACAATGAGAATTAATAAACTTTATGACCAAACAGAAAAGCAATTTGACCAAACAGAAGTAATACACCTTGAACTTAAGGAAATGCAATAGATAAGCAGATAAAATAATGTGATAATGAAGTGCAATAGACTGGCATGTAAAGGAATGTGACAAGGCAGCAGAGGGTAGAAGAGGGAGGCTCAGGGATGGGGAAGGTTAGGGGATACAGCCAAGTAGAAGGTACCTTTAGTAGAGGGGGGGAGAGATAGGTAATGGGTATGTTTAGAACTGCTTATCAGGTTTAGTACAGGGGCAAAGCCAAGTGTTATTAAGGTGCTCTGTAAGTAGTTGTTTGAACTTGTAAGTATTGTTAGTGGTAAGTATATTTTGAGATATATCATTCCATGTTTTGGCAAGTTTGACTCAATATAGGGAATCCCCATAGCTATTGCTGGACTTGGTGACTGTCAGTAATTTATTAGAAGACCTAAGGGTTCTGCTTCAGGAGTAAGGCAGAACTAGGTTGCAAATAGATGGGCAGTTGTCAGGGTAATAAACAGTAGAATGAGTTAGAACTAGTTGGTTGAAGGTTAGAAGGTTGGGAAGTTCTAAAGAGTTTAGTTGGTGTAGTACCTTGCAGTGATGAGTTCTTGCAGGTTGGTTGGAAGCAAATCTGGCTGCTTTGTAATAGTAGGAATCTAGTTTGTTTAAGTCACATTTTCTTAAATTATCCCCATACCACAAATCCTGGTCTAGAATTGACATATTTATAATTTCTCAAAGCTTTGCTCATTATGAAGTGCAATATAACTCAGAACCTAGATCATTATCAGACCATTCAAAAATAAATCTAACAATAACACAAAATAAAACTGACTTTACTACCCACAGTACATCAAACTGGACATTAAACTCAAACCTGTTGAAAATTAAAGAAGTGGAACAAGAGATTATAAACTCTCTCATTCACTTAAAGGAAAACTTTGCAAACAGTAATATCCCTTTGGATATTCAATGGGCTGCCATTAAAGTTATGGCTAGGGGTACCCTCATCCAAAAAGCATCATATTACAAAAAGCAAAGAAGGGAAAATATAAGTAAAATAGAAAGCAAGCTAAGGCTATTTGAACTGGAACTGCAAAGAAACTACACTCCTAATATTGAGAAACAAATAGCAAGTCTACAGAAACAGTTAAATGAGATTGTAATGCAACAGTATACATTTAGAGACCTTAGAATGCTGCACAAATATGCGGAGTGGGTTCAAACTCCTTTTAAATGTTAGCAAGACTCATCAATGTAAGGAACCCCACATAAAATACAAGAAATAAAATATTAAGACAAAATTTATAACTCTGATATTGAAATAATAGGGGTTTTCGAAGAAATATTTCAAACCACTTATGGTCCACAAGATTATATTAATGACAACCTATTCCAAACCTTTGTGGATCATCTAGAATTCCCTCTGATTAATGACTTTCAGTCTAATAATCTCAAAAGTCCACTAACAGAAGAGGAAAGAAGTTAAGGCTATTGATAAATTAAAACCTGGGAAAGCTCCTGGTCCTGATGGGCATGTAGCAGAATTTTATAAACATTTTAAGCAACAAATAACACCGGTACTTTTAAAATTATACAACTATATAATGAAAGTTGGGATATCAGACCTGTATCTGAACAACTCCAAAACTTTACGTATCCCAAAACCAAATACAGATCCCACAAATCCGAACAACTATAGATGCATAGCTCTGATAAATACGGATATTAAGATATTTTCAACAATTTTAGCACAAAGGATACAGAAAGTAGCCCCAGCTATAATTGCACCTGAACAGCTAGACTTTATGAGTCAGAGACAAGTAAAGGACAACATATTAACCATCGATGCCCTAACCCACTTATGTGCCAAGGGCAAATACCCTAAATACGCATTATCAGTAGATGCAACAAAAGCCTTTGACTGAGTCAATCAAAAATTCCTCCTCTTTGTACTTTATCAATTTGGATTCCCAAAAGACTACATAAAAATGATTAAAATGTTATATACTAAAGTAAGTATAACTCTCTATATCAGTAGGAAAACTTCTAACCCAATGCAAATAGTTAATGGAACCAGACAGGGATGCCCACTCTCACCAAACCTGTTTAATTTCTATATAGAAACATTACTATTGCAAATTACCCAGAGAACATACCATCACCTTATTTCAGTATCAAAAACTCAATTAAAATACATAGCTTTTGCAGATGATCTCAATATTTACTTTCAATATCCTAATACTGATTTAAATAAAATCATATCATCCATATATATGTTTTCCCCTAGTATCTAACTATGAAATGAATCCTAAAAAGTCAATTATTTATCCAATTAACCTGCTGTGACTTAAGGAATGTTACTTTCCGGAGACTAATGTTAAAGTGCATTATACTTTGAAATATTTAGGTATAAATTTTAGCCATACACAATCTGATATGTTCAATAATAATATAGTTAAAACTTGGTCAAATATAGTCAGTAACATTAATAAATGGGAAAAGCTTAAAATATCTACATCCTCAAAAGTTTCAATTGTAAAAATGAACATATTGCCTAAGATTTTATACCATCTGAATTCCACTTTCATGAAAATTCCAGTTACCTTCTTCAACAAGATAAAAGTTTGACTGGCAACATTCATATGGTACTCAAAAAGTACAAGAATTAGCTACAATAAGCTAATACCCTCAAAAGAAAAAGGAGGCTTAAGCCTTCCTGATTTTCAATTGTCCTATTAAATTATCGATGCATGCAGACTGCAAATCATGACCCTATAGGTGATGAATGGTACCCATTATGGATTAAATTATTTCACCAAAACATTATAACATATAAAGTTATTCCAAAAACGATTCTCTTCTTAAAACAAGAAATTCTTAAGACAGCAAAAATTCACCCAGTCTTAATAAACAGCTATGAAATTTTCAAGAAGCTACTGATAACAATAAATTTAGAAGACACGATTACTCTTCTGCAACCAATACATAACAACCAGATATAAAACTAGCAAACACTATGGTAAAGCTAGATAAATACCCTTTAATAAAAATGTATACAGTATGGGATTTTTACCAATTAAATAACCTTTCAATGGACAATATCATGAAACCACTTAAAGCAAGCAATAAATATAAAATGATAATTAAACAAATCTTATACCTAGTAAGCACTATAACCAAATATATCAATGTAGCTGAGCAAGATGTTAACTTAGCACAACAAGTTCTAAAATTGCTTTTGAGTAAAAAGAAAATGAAATTAAATACATATAAATTAATAGCAAATATTAAATATCAAACTACAATTCTTCTTTTCAAAGTTTTGGGAAAATAAAGATAACACCATAACAGACAATCAAAAGGAATTAGCTATTAGAAATACTATGAAACTAACACCATATAAAAAGTTAATATACACACAGATCATGATCTTCAATAATGCCTACCATACATCTGTTCACCTTAACAAATTCAACTCATCCAAGTCACCATATTGCCCCTATTGTCCTAATAAAGAGGTAGATATTCTCCACATCCTTTGGAGCTGCAAAACAGTTTATAAACTATGGTGCTCACCAAGATTCTTTTTAGAGAAATCAGGCTATTCAAAATTTACATTGTCATGGGAGACAGCAATACTACATGTATTCAAATTCAATAATAATAATTTCTCTAAACACATTATAATAACACTATGCACCCTATTAAAAGCTTACATAGTGAAAAACTGGATAGACAGATCAAGACTAACCTGGTCAGAATATAAAAGTATGGTGAAAAAACATATATTGGCCAAGAAGCTGCATACAAAAAGTCAGAAGAATCAAACCTACTATCAGAATTACTGCAAAGCATTAATTGATATTCTATCATAAACAGTAAGTTAAATGCTAATTATATAAGGAGAGTAAACACATCACTTAGTTGTGATTAATACCCACAATAATTAAGGTGACATATTTGTATATATGTATATAGGGTATAGCAGAATAAATTGTTATCATTCTATAGGTTAATGTTATACCTCTAGTTCTGTTCGCAATTGCAAAATAACGTACACAATAACTGCTATATGATAAAAGTTCTTGGACTAAATCATAATATAAGCATATCCTCATAGTAATACAAAATTGTAGATCTCAAATAAAATAAACAGTGCTCGAACAAGGACTTTACAATAAGCTTCACATCCAGTACATAGGCTGCTGGCCCTGCTCATTGGCGAGTTCTTGCTATTTACCTGAGATGATTTAACAGAATATTTCTGATGATGTCCCAGAGTATTGATGGAGGGGTGAAAGTGCTAAACTTCAATTTTATGGATTTATCACAATAGAACGACTTTTTATTGACTTATTATGGACTGGATGTGGAGCTTGTTGTAAAGTCCTCGTTCGAGCACTGTTTATTTTATTTGTGTTATATTAGTGCTCACTCGAAACGGTTTTGTTTTTCTTTAGTAAAATTGTAGAGCTACCTAATGTAAATGTTAATTAGTAAAGTGTGCAATATCTATTATTACCTGCTTATGGTATGCATTCTGTAACATCAACTGTACCACATCTATATGTCTTGTTTATCTTCTTCTGCATATTTTGTGTAAAAATATTTAATAAAAATAAATTTGAAAAAAAAAATCTTAAATTAGTGAAGATGGGTGAGGCATATAAAAGACTGGATAGAAGATGAATTTTGCAGATGACGTGTCCGGTGGAATTCATTAGGAAGGGCTTAACTCTATACAAGGAGCCTAGTTTGAAGTGTACTTTCTTTATAGGAAGGGATAGGTGCTTATCAAATTTGAGGTCTTTGTCTATAGTGACCCCTAATAGTTTTGAATAGTCAGCAGGTTCAATAAGGGTATTGTTAAATAAGTAAATGGTGAAAGAAGTAGTGTCCATGGATTTTTTACCACTGGAGAAAAGCAAAAGTTTTGTTTTTGAGGCATTAAGAATCAGTTATGAATTATTAAGGTATTTTTCTATGTCCAGAATGAACTGTTGGGTTTTGTTGAGAAGGGCTGGTACGGATGGGGCAGACCATATGATGGAAGAGTCATCTGCACAGTGAACCAATGTGGCAAGGTAGTTGGCTGAGCTTAGTCTATTTGTAAATATTGTGAAAAGGAGGGGACCAAGAATAGAAACTTGGGGTACACTGACTGAGATAGGAAGAGAAGAAGATAGTTGATTTTCCTACTTAACTGCTTGTTGATGTTTGGTTAAGTGACTAATAAACCAGGTAAGGGTAGAGTGAGAGAGGTTAAGGGAGGCTAGCTCGAAGATAAGTTTTTCATACTGTTCGAAGTGTTCACATAAAAGCACCATCTTGACATTTTGAGCCTTAAACTAGGCAGTAAACTTAAGAAATCATTAACAAACATAAACTGGTGTTAGATTTTAGGATAGCAGATTATTCAGTATTTGGGAAGTGGAATATGTTAATTTGGAGACTTGAGGGAAATGATGGAGACAAGCAGTTTATGGAAATGGATGAGAGGCGGAATACAAGAGGGTACGAATAGGGTACAGAGAAAAAGGAAAAATATACATACAGGACAAGGACAGTGAGGAAAAAGGCCAAGGTGATGTTTTAAAACTGTGGGATTAAATATTAGAGCTAAAAAAAGATCCAAGTGGTGGAACACCAAGCATGGGGAGAAATGTGAGAAGATTAGTTACAGTGACTCATGTAGATTAGCATGAGCATTTACAGAAACAAAGGCACAAACTGAAAGGGACTCACAGAGTCGAGACAGGAATTTTTATTTATCTTTTGTTGACTGGGTTAGTCCCACTAGGCTAGAGGCCTCTTTTTAGGAGAGCTCTGTGGTGATATTTGTACTTCTAGGGGAAATTTGGCCAGGGTATCGGGGAACTGCTCTACTCTTTTCCTAGGAGGAAGTGTTGCAACAAGCTGAAGGGTGGTTGTACAATGTAAAATGAGGATGGTGTGACTGCTATTCCTGTTGCTGCAAATGCTGCATATATTATTACAGTGGGGTTTAATGGTTTACCGTATGGATTGCTTGTAAATGTGATCAATGCAGAAGACTCAGAGATTGAAAATGTTGATCCATGGAGTCAAATAATGGATAAAATTAATCCTGGAAAAATACTTGCTCCTATGGTAAAGGAAGTAATGCCAGGGAATAAAAAAAGGACGTTACACCTGCTCCTGTTTGTCAGTTAGTTTGAGGGTCAGACAGAGTATAGGAAACACCAACAACAGATGCCTCAAGTGTTACATATGCTACTATTGTGGAGAAGTCACAGACTGAACTTAATAGGAGCATTACAAAAGCAACTTACTTACCTGTGGTAGGTATTTCATCCAGAGAAGTCAATATTATTGATCGGCATGCTGTTTAGGACTTTACTGTCTCTCTTTTGGTATTTACAATTTAAGATGAGTATGCATTTATACATGAAAAAGGATCAATCTCTGTGTGTGTGTGTGTGTGTGTGTGTGTGTGTGTGTGTGTGTGTGTGTCATATCATTCGACCTCTTAGAACAAGAAATCTTGACAAAGCCATAAATAATGGGGCACAAAGGCCAGAAAATAGGGACACTTTTTAAATATTGCTCTTACAAACTTAGAAAGTTGATAGAATAACAGATTTTGCATTAGCATGGATTTCCTGGAGTATGACGTCTGAAACTCAAATGTCTATTTTTTCTGACTTCAGCCATCAATGATTTGCCAGAAAAACCCCAATTTTATGAGAAACAGACCAAAAATACAAGACAAAAGCCAACACATTCTGCAAAAATCTGCACATTTAAGAAGTAACTGTGTGTGTGTGTGTGTGTGCGTGTGTGCGTGCGTGCGTGCGTGTATGCGTGCGTGCGTGTGTGTGTGTGTGTGTGTGTGTGTGTGTGTGTGTGTAAAATGCACATTAACAGAAAGCATGTTATTCTAACAAGTTTCTAAGTTAATAAGAGCAATACTTAAAATCCATCCCTATTTTTGTCCCTTCGTTCTCCTTTATTTGGGCTCTGTCCAGATGCTTGTGGTAAGAGGTTGAGAGGTATGAGAGGTATGAAAACCTTTCAGGAGCTGCTGCTGCTGGCAGGGGATCACTCGATCGGTCTCAGTATGTCTGGAATGCATGGTAACAGAAAACATGTTATTCTAGCAAGTTTCTACATTTATAAGAGTAATATTTAAAGTCCATCACTTGATCACTCTGAGTGTGTGTGTGTTGCGGTAGAGTGGCCATTATTTTTCAAAGCTACAGGGAGCCACTGCAGAGGGGTGGAAGAGCCACATGTGGCTCCAGAGCTGCAGGTTGCAGACCCCTGACCTAGACATAGAAATATATAAAATGAGCAATAGATTTAATTCTAAGATTTTTAGGAAGGATACATTTTCAAACTCATATCTTCATTTTGAAAGTGCACACCCATTCCACTATAAAAGAAATATTATTAAGGGACAATACTTGTGTGTTACATATGCTACTATTGTGGAGAAGTCAGAGACTGAACTTGACAGGAGCATTACAAAAACAACTTACTTACCTGTTCATAGGTTCATAGGTGTGCACTAGGCTAATGGCCCTGGAGCATATATAAGCCTACCCTAAGAAGATTCCCTGGCATCATGCTGCCCAAAGTTAGTTTTCAGTGCCCCTGTCAAGCAAGGCCACTGAAGTGATCCCCATGTTGAACTTCCTACTGCCCATCCACTCATCAAGATTTCTCTTAAAGAGGGTCGGTGAAGTACTCTGCTTGACGTGAATGGGAAGTTTGTTCCAGAGTATGGGAAGTCTCTGGGTTAGGATTCTGTCCCTCCAGCATGTTCTTTTTATTGTGGTAATGAGGTTTAGGTCCCTGGAGCATGTGGCATGGAGGAACTTGGATTTCTTTAGGTGTAGCATATCAACAGCGCCAGGTCAGACATGGCTTTGTAGGTCAAGCAGAGATTGCCTCTAAGTAGGCGCTATGAGACAGAGTATAGCTAAAAATTTTTGAGTCTGTCCATATAGGACATGTGTCTAAGGCCCAAGATCCTCTTAGTGAGGTATTTTTGTGGCCCTTCCAGCTGTTGCAGGTGTCTAGTGAGGTACATTCCAAATGGGGTGTTGTATTCTATAATAGGTCTAATGAGGGACGGGTAGAGAGGGATTATGACCTCTTTCTTCCTGGATGAGAAACCATTTGTAATGAGATGTGCACATAGAAGGACTTTCTGACTATGGTGACAATGTGGTTATCAAAGGAGAGATTGCTGTCAACCTGTGTCCCCAGGTCTCCTATCACACCTTCGGTGTTTAGTGGACTACCGTCTATCTGGTAGTTCATGGGCAATGAATTTTGCCCAAAGGGAATGACAATGCACTTTTTGGCATTGAGCTTAAGGCCATGGTTCTGCCACCAGTCATTGGTCTCAGTGAGGCCCTTTTGTAGAATGTCAACATCAGTTGGAGAATCAATAATGGCTCCCAGTTTGCAATCATCTGCAAACTTGGTCAACCAGAGGCCCTTATTGTTGGCTTGAACTTCAGAGAAGTAGATGCCAAACAGGAGAGAACCCAGGACTGTTCCCTGTGGGACACTACTTGCAAGGTCGGTAGTCAGATTTGGAGTCCGCTACTTTCACAGTGTGGGTTCTGTCAGTAAGTCAGTTGGCAACCCATCTTATGACATAGGGGTTTATGCCTAGTTTAGTGAGTCTGTCTATGATTCCTAAGTGATGAATGGTGTCGAAGGCCTTGGCAAGATCTAGGTAGGCTGTGTGAACTAATAAAAGATGAAAAAATGCACAAACCACCAAGAAAATCATTGCACAAGCAGTATGCAGACAATGACAGCCAGTGAGCCAAGTTGCTATGGCAATTACAACTTGATGCCACTCATTGGCCAGGCTTAAATGACAGCCTTTCCATAAGCAGTCTGCTTAAATTGAGGGCTCTTGAGAGGTGAAAATTCCCTTTAGATATTGATATGGTACATTTTTTTTTTTTTATGGCCCTCATACCTGTTATATGTACATGAAATATATTCATTTGTTCCAAATGGATTTTTAACTGTATGCATATTTTACTTATATGTTTTTATATACATATATATTTTTTCAAAAGCATCTTAAAAGCATTTTTATATATACACATATTTACATATTTATTCTTGTGTTTATAATACATAGTTTAGGGTGTTGACATTTGCACAATCAGTTTTTATATGTATTTTTATATAATTTTATATTTTGGCATTTGTACTGTTTTGTGCTGAAACATTTATGTGTAGTGTTTCAGACTTCTGTTCCATAAGACTGTTTCAGACTTGGGAGTGGTTTTCACTAATCCAGGAAGTGATGTCATGTAAGATTTCCTATTTAAAACAGTTTACTTCCTTAATTTCCTTGTATCTGATGAAGTTCCTGCTTTTATTTTTGGAACAAAAGCACTTATACCTTCTTGTTTGTCTGAATAAAGAAAGCATCCTTGTACTGATTTGTACTGAACTGGATGTGTTGACTTGATTTAAAGCACACATTGGAATATTTCAGAGCTCACTGGCTCTCATTGTCTGCATACTGCTTGTGCGATGATTTTCTTGGTTGGCTGTGTGAACTACCTTGCCCTCATCCACAGCTCTGGTGACAGATTTGAAGAAGTCTATCAGGTTGAGCAGGCATGATCTACCTTTCACAAACTCAAACTGTGTGGAGTCCAGAGTTTGGAGATTCCCTACGTCCCTATTTATAAGGTCCATGATGATGCACTCCATAGCCTTACATTCATCTGGCTAATGGGGTGGTAGTTCCCAGGGTCAGTAGTCACTCCCCCTTTGTGGAGTGAAATGACTGTAGCAGTGTGCCATTCGGTAAGAACAAAGCCTGAGATGAGGCTGTGATTGAACAGTGTACTCAGGTGTGGTGCCAGCTCACTTTGTAATTACTGTGGTAAGTATTTCATCCAGAAAAGTCAATATTATTGATTGACATGCTGTTTGGGATTTTACTGTCGCTCTTTTGGTATTTACAATTTAAGACGAGTATGCATTTATACATGTGAGAAAGGATCATTTTTGTGATCAAAACCAAAATGGAAAAGGTGCCAAAATACAAATACCAGTAACCAAAGTCCAAAATAGCACCCAGGAAGGAGAAACAGCAGTCCATGACCAAATAGGCCAGACCCCTGACCTAGATGTAGAAATATATAAAATGAACAATATATGTAATTCTAAGATTTTTAGAAAATATACATTTTGAAACTCATATCTTTATTTTGAAAGTGCACACCCATTCCATTATAAAAGAAATAATATTAAGGGACAATATGTGTGTGCTAGTAGGATGACCGCAGCAGAAATGGATTTTTAAAAAGAGTGTAACTTAGAAGTTTCAGTCAAAGAAAGGGGTTACCCAGTAACAGTGATATAAGATTTTAAGAAAGAGGTGAAAGAAGGGAGAAAGGAAAGGTTTAGACCCATCCTAGGAGAATCCATAGCACGTGAAGGTGTAGAAATGAGAACTTGTCAAGAAGAAAATGTTAATAATGCATCATGAAGGAGTACAATGGAAGTGCAAATTCAGTTACAAAAACCATACAAAATGAATGGGAAAGGTTTGTGGGGTTGACAGATATAGTTAACATCACCAAAGAACCTGCTAAAATCATTTATAGGAAGGGACAGAATTTATGTTTATGGGAACAGGAAGGTAGACATGGTAATATGGTTAGGAAAACAAAAACCCTAGAACACAACGAGCATACCAACAGATTAGAAATCTCACCAAGAAACTAGTCATGCAAGATAAAATAAATTACTTTATTACCCATCAAAAACAACACACGAATAATCCCAAGAAATTCTGGGCAGGTTTAAACAAGTTACTACATCCTGCTAAAACCATTACCTCACCCCCAACTGCAGGTCTAACAAAAGAAAACATAGCTGAATCATTCAGTATATTCTTTACTGAAACTGTACTTGCCCTAGCACAAAAGCAGCTCACTGCCAATACAAGTGACTACCCTACATCCAACAACAGTCCCACTTTTAAGCTACAACCCACCCCAACCTCCTACATAAGAAAACTACTCTGCCAATTAAAACCAACAACACTAGGAGCAGATTCCCTCCCCAATGAATTCTTAAAACTGGCAGCAGCTGAAATAGCTATACCAGTCTCTATAATAATAAACAGATCACTCTCTGAAGCCACAGTACCCCTGATTTGGAAAACTGCCTACATTATACCCCTTCACAAAGGGGGAAGTTCCTATGACATATCAAATTACAGTACATTCGCAATCCTATCCCCACTAGCTAAAATATTAGAAAAATGTATTTACCATCAGTTAATGTCCCACCTTATTAATCAAGAACTCATATCTCAAACACAACACAGTTTTCGCCCAGGTCATAGCACAACTACAGTCCTGTTAGCATTCACAGATACCATAAACCACAACATGAACAACAGTGAACTTTCATCAGCTCTTTTCTTAGACCTATCACACGCATTTTATATGGTTAACCATGACAAACTCATCTCCCACCTTGTAAACCTAGGGTTAGACAACCAATCAGTCTCCTTGTTCAAAAACTACCTCAGCAATAGGCAACAAGCAGTACTATGGCACAATAACTTGTCTCCACTTCTACCTGTCACACTTGGGGTACCTCAGGGATCTATACTGGGCCCCTTGCTGTTCTCAGTTTTTACAAATAATCTCCACTCAGCTGAAAATAGTTCTAGCCTTATCCAATACGCAGACAATTCAACTATAATATGCAGTGCCCCTACCCTGGTAGATCTACACAATAAAACCCAGGATAACTTCCACTCAGTCGAAAACTGGCTTATTTAGAATGGCCTCATACTTAACCCCCCCCAAAAAAACAAGCTTCCGCTATTTCATCCCTCACAAACTACCACTCCTATCTCCTCATTCATCATTCAATCTAAAAATGGTACCCCTATTTCACCTGAATCCCAAACTACTAGGAGTTACCATTGATAACAAGTTAAAATTTGATATACACATTAACCTGGCTATTAAAAATACAAACAAAAAGCTAGGTAGCCTCTACAAACACAAATCCTTCCTGACTCATAACACTAGATCCACAATGGCTCGTACCCACCTTCTCTCAACACTACTGTATGCATTTCCAATCCTGACCAATCTTTCCAAAACAGAAACCAACAAAATGACCACCTGCTACAATCAGATAGCCAAATTTGCTAATAACAGCTCTTTCAGAACCCATCACTGTCACAACCTAAAGGAATTGGGCTGGCTTGAACTGCCAGATTTACTAATCTGTAATCAACTGATCATCACTCACAAGCTGCTCTCCCAGCCACATATAACACCTTCATTAAGTAACATAATCCAACAGTACTCCTGTCCTAGACAACTCCGCTCCACTGACAAGTTACTGTTAACAGTTACTAGAACCCACAACCATCCTGGTTACTCCCTCTACTCTTCTTATATGTCCAAAATCTGGAACTCCCTGCCTGCATCTATAACCCTGGAATCTTCCCTACCTAAATTTAAAAGGTCTATCAAAAGTCATCTAAACAACAAATGGCTATGTCCCTGCTCCACACCAGACTAACTCCAGCCCCACTCCTATACTAATGCAACTCTTGCCTTAATACATAGTCTCTTGACTCACCTGCATAAACTTGTACTCCAAAACAAAATAATAAGAGTATATTTGTATTAGTTTGCTTGCTTTATTGTTGTTTATAAATCTATTGATAACTGTATCTGTCTATAACATGACTCTTAATATGTGTTCTCAACTAGATACTCTTAGTGGACCTAGTTGAAATATGTTTTTAAGCATTGTCTGTATGTCTTGTAAATTGTCTCTTTGGAGTTTTTCTCCCTGGGCCTCCACTGAAAATGGACATGTATCCAGATGGACTATCCCGGTTAACAAATGTAAAATAAATAAATAAATAAATACAAGAAAGGAACATTTAATGTGGCTATTGTTCACAATGTAAATACATAATGAACAAAGAAAAAGTTTTCCTAGCTTGTAGAAATAAGTGGCTAGAAGGAAGGGGATTCTCAAATTGTCATTCTTTTGGTTTAGTTTATCTGGTGATTTGTGAAGAATGTGAGTCTTTCTATGTGGGGAAGACAAAGCGAAAACTGAAAAAACATTATGAACATCACTATGATATTCATGCAAAAAAAAATTCCTTATTTAAACATCTAAAAGAATCTGAGAATGCAAGTTTTTTTTACTTTTTGTCTTAGAATAAGTTAAAAATTACCTAAGGGGGGGGGCTTTAGGAGGAGAAAATAAAGTATAGGGAACTATGGTGGCAGATAACACTGCAAGCTAATGTTCCCTCGGTTTTAATGATAATATCTCTATAGCCTCCCTTTTAAAATTGAGAGCTGCAAAATTGTGATGTGACGTGAATATATTGTTTTTTTTAAACATGTAATATTGAAGCAACATTTTTTTTTTGTTTTTGTTTTTTTACTTTTTTTTTGGTTTTATGTTCCTGCTGCAGGTGGGTATAGTATAGTTGTTGGTCTTTGGAGACCTGTTTTTTTGCTTGATTGTGTAGTTGCTTTAAACAAATTAGATCTTGTTCTTTTTTATTTCTCTTTCATGTACCCCAGGCTACATCCCCTTTTTTTCATTAAATTTTTCTTTTCTTGGTTAGCCAGGGAACTGGTTTGAACTCTTTTTGTGTGCACTGGGGCTAAGGTATCAAGTAACGTTGTGAAATTATTTTTGAAATCGTGTACTGTCTCATCTAGTGGTAGTTCCTTTAGGGGTGCCCAGTTTATTTTCAGAAGTAGCTCACTGAACTTGTCTTAGAGAAATTGGAGAGGTTACAAACTAATTTTAGGGTGTGTGTTTTTGAAGAGTGAGTGTTAGTTTGGATGGCGAAAGCAGCTAAATGGTCACTTAGAGAGTCTGGATGAGTGCTAGCTGATGAGAAGTTAGAGAGATGATATACTCGGATCCAGTCTAAGATAGATTGTTGAGTGCAGCCTTTATTTACCTAGTTGGGGCTGCTGATAAAGAAAATCCATATAGGTTAATGTTTGTTGATGGTTTTGATGTGAAGGTTTGCCAGTCTATGTTAACATTCCTGAGATATGGGGAGGTCCAGGATAGAATGTCTTCTAATCTTGGAGTGTTTTGCCCTGGGGAACATAGAGTAAAATGATGCAGATTTGTTTTGTGTTATTGAGAGTTAGGAAGGATATGAGTTTTTCTGCTGTGGAGAAAGTAGGGGATATGTTAGTAAAAGTGTGATGTTAATTTGGTCATGATAGAATAATTCTATGCCTCCAGCTCTCTTGTGGTTTCTATCTAGTCTAACTATGCTGTAGTTGGGAGGTAACAATTCAGAGTCTTGTATGTCGGGCTTTAGCCAGGTTTCAGGAAGGGCTAGCAAGTCAGATTTGTACTGATCTATCCAGGCATGCAGCAGAGATATTTTGTTTACTAGGTTTCTAATTTTAAGGATCACAAAATTTAGACTTTTTTGGAGCAATAGTATTACCTTGATTAATTCTAGGACCAGGGTTAGGGTGGATGTCACCCCATCGTAGCATGAGAGAGGTTAAATAGGAAAATATATTTATTTGTTTCTTTATGGGGTAGGTGTGAGAGGTATATGGTGGGGTTTGGGATAGGCAGAGTATAGAAGCTTTGGAATTAAGAAATAGGGTAATTTATAATAGAATAAATGTGGGGAGATGCATATAAAGCTGTGATGCTGTGAGTGGTAGTTGGAAGTGCATGTACTTATGGGGGGTAGAAGAATTAGGGGTAAGAGGTGGGAGTGATGTTGTGTGTGTGAGTAGTGTTAATACACAGGTTGGTGAGGCTAGTAGTAATGTTGTTCGATTGCCATGCATGTTTGAGAGGTAGGGTGAGGTGGGAGACTTTAATGTGTAATGTATGAGGGGAGGTGTAAGAACAGATCAGCTGTAACTTTGACTAGTGTGTGAGAGAGGATTGAATGTTGGGTTATTATTGGTGGTTAGTGCTAGTTGGGAGGGACTTGAGGTTGTTTCATACAGGAAGTGGTGGAGCTTATGTAATTATAAATGTAGGAGCAGTGGAGCTGGGTGGGAAATAGAGGTAGATTAGGGAAGTAGAGTGAGCCCATACAAAGCAAGGGTGAATGGAGCAGGCAGGATCGCAGACGCATCCAAACCAAAAACAATCAATCAGTTTCAGTATTCAGCCGCAGGTCAGTGCCAGAAATTCCAGTTAACTGGCTCCCCATTCACTGACTATTTGTTGCATTATTTTGTTAGAACAACTAAGTAAGTAATTAGCAGTAAAAGCAGTAAATAAAAAAAAAAGAAATCCCAGTCCCTCAGAGACACGCTCCAGAGATATAAACCTTGTCATCACAATGAACAAAACATGCTGGAGGGATAGGTTCCTGACCCAGAGACTCCCTAGACTCTGGAATAGACTGCCCATACATATCAAGCACCTCCTTGGCTCTCTTCCAAAGGAACCTTGACAATTGGATGGGAGATAGGAGATTCACCCTGGGGATCACATCAGTCAACCTGCTAGACAGGGTTCCAGGGAAGTAAATATTGTGAGAAGAAATATCCAGGGAATTGTTATGGCTAGGCTTATATAGGCCCTAGGGCCGATAGCCTAGTACCAACCTATGAACCTATAAATGAATAATACAAGGCAAAAGACTACTGTATGGTGAGAGATGGATGAGGAACCTAGCTGGAAGAGGGGAGCCTAGCTATAGCACCCCAGTTAGTGTGCAAGCTATTGCTCTACCAAGGTTCTTATTCAATCAAGTTTATCAAAGCAAACACTAAGGGTGAGACATACACTTGTTCACTTAGGGCTCACTGTTCTCTTGAAGTTCGTTCCTGTTGCATCAGTGGAATATTCACACAGATCCAAAACCAGGAGTGGGAACACACTCGCTTTACTAGTATAGAGGGACAATTCCTATTTCTTTTCCTACTTCTGATGGGCTTGACAGTTCCTCGTATTCATTTTCATAGCTAATAGTCACTTTCCACTCTGCTTCCTTTTTTGGCCTTTTTCAGCTTCAGTTCCAAAGTACATTGTGTTACAATACTACTCCCTCTGGGCAGTTCTACTTCTGACAAAGCTTCTAAAACAGAACTCTTCCCAGAACTCTGGTCTCCAATGACCGTAATAGCTGGTAAAGCCAAGTCCTTCTCTGTACCCAGTGCTCTAAAAGAATAATTAGGTCAATGCATGGGCACACCTTCTCCTCATAGTGGTTGTAAATTAAAATATCCATTTCTTGTTTTTACATGGATGAATAAGGAATGTAATCAAGCTTAAACCTGACTGATGGCCAGATAAATGTCTTTGGTACAGTATCCCATAATTTAAGATCTCCAACTACAGCACAGCTGGCAGGCAGTATACTAGAAATCACCCCCTCATGCAGCCTGTAATGTCTTTGCTTATTGATGTATGTCTAATAGATACATTTTTGGTTGGAGTATTATTGCATATTTGCTTAGTAAGATGTGAAGAACTACTTTTTAACAAAATTTAGGATTGCATTTTGATATTGGAAAAGCTAAGGAAATGGCTGTGGAAGAAAGGGTGGTAAAATACATATTATGATTCTCAAAATTATAATGTCAGACTTCCGCACTTTTTTGTGTGTATATTTTTTGTTGATTATGTTATGTGATGTTCTTGCTTGATGTCATAATAAAAGTACACTACTGTGTTTGATATTTGCTGTGGAATCTTTAACATCCACCTGAGTTCCCACCAAATCAAACAGATGGGACCTCAGTTTAATATCTTATTGGAAGGAGGACACATTCAGGAGTGCAGCACCCCCCCCCCAACACACACACACACACACACACACACACACACACACACACACACACACACACACACACACACACATGCTGCAATCACCTGGATTTGGAAAAGAACCCATAGCCTTCTGAGCTTCCAGTACCAGGTGTGCTGCCTGTTGCACCACTAACACTGATAGTATTTTTTTAAGGATATTTCTGATAGAATGAATTAAAATGTTTTACTCACTTTGACAATGACAATTGCAGCAAGCAACCTGAAGTACTGAATGGTACTGAATGAATACATTTGATAAGTCTTCACAAAAGAAAGGTAGGGTACAATGTTTGGTGTTTGCTAAAGTAAACTATGGAAATCAACGGCTGGACACCTGAATTAATCAAAAAGAAACCGTAACAGAACTATTCACACCAAAAGAGAATTAGACTCAAGGGCTAGTCAATGAAGTTCTACAAATTCCCAAGTCCCTTCCTCCCCCCAAGATTATTATGGCATATGTCCTAACGGTAATCTCTAAAGTTAATAATGCCACCTGTATGCCACCTGTTTGCTGCATTAATAGTGCCAAACAACCCCTCCCTAACCCCCCTTCTTCAGTTCTTCAACTTAAGTTGTCGCCACTGTCTGAACTTAAAAAATCTAAGGTGGCTAGAATTGTCTATCCAACTTCAGTGCAATCAGCTAATAGTAGCACATAAAATTCTCTACCAACCTGAAAACACACCCATAGTTACAATAATTATCACCCCTTACAGCAACCTCAAGACATTTCGCTCATCCAACAAATTACTAGTCCATACCCTCAAAAGCAACAACTCATCTGGAGACTCTCTATATGCCATATCTGTTGGCAAAATATGGAACTCACTTCCTGCTGAGCTTACTTCAGAACCTGTTCTAACCCAATTAAAAAAAATCTAAAATAGTACTTTAAAAGGTAATGGCTATGTCCTTGCTCTAATCCTGACTAACTCTGGAAATATAAACATGTGCTAAAGAGGTCTTTTGACCACTCCTACATTGCTTCCTAATTGTTACTGTATAACAAATCAGATTTATACATGACAGAATGAATAACTTTTTTCCTATATATTGTATCTGTAATAGTGCTTTAACTTGTTTAATGTAACAGTTTTTCTGTATGTATGTATGTATGGAGTTTTTCTCCCCGGGCCTCTGCTGAAAATGGACAAGTATCTAATCGGACTATCCCAGTCAACAAATATAAAATAAATAAATAAATAAATAAGTATAATTACAGGGCATGCTCCTAGCATTTGGAAAATGCCTATTTTTATGACTTCAATAAAGAGACCTACCTCATCAGATCCATGAATTATGCACCTATCAGCCTAACAAGCCTAATTTACAAATCCATGTCATGTTTTCTATCTGATTTCATAAGTTTTTGCATAAGAAATGTTATTGCTCTAGACCTACAACTATATGTTTTGTCAAAGGGAGCTAATGTCTACTTAATCTAGTAAACTTGTTTAAAAATGTGACTGAAGCTGTAGATGGTAGACATGCAGCTCATACAACATATATGATCTTGTCACAGCCTTTGACACTATTTCCTATGCTGGAATTGTAAGAAATCTAAAAGGTCTCAATGCAGATGAATAAAAACTGTCTGGCAGCTAGAACCCATGTTATTAAAGTTGCAGGTGCCACCTCAGAAAGCAAAATGATGATGGGTGGCTTTGTTCAGGTCTCACTGCTGGGACCCCACCCCATTTGGTACCTATTCTTGCATCTTCAGACTACTAACCCAGGTATATGGCTAACTAAATTTGCCAGTGACTGCAAACTGGGTAGTCTTCATTTGCTCAGCATTTGATACAATTTTATTACATCGAGTGCTAAACCATACAAATCAATTATGCATTAGAAATGGAGATACCATATCTTTTGTAAACACATCTCAACAGTAATTTGCACTATAGACAACACCCTGGGCCAGTGGTCATCAAAGATCTTGATACATTTTGGCCACTCCAAAGCAACAGTAATCAGGAAATTCTTCTACCTAGCCATATTAATAACTCCATCTAGCCAAATTAGTAACTAAAGTTTATTAATCCTGTCAAAATAGCCAGAATTCTTCTATACTTTGCCCTGAACAGAATAGATATAGCATATAATACTCATTTTAGTATGTCTATGTCCCAACATATCACACATCTAGAGAGATCACAGAGTTTCCTACCTAAAAAGAAAACAGGACTAAAGACTCTTGGCCATCAAGACTGGATTGAAGCTCTAGCCCTATATTCTGTCTCTTATAGTCTCCTGCTTGGTGATTTGTGTCTAGCATTTCATGCTGTTAAGGATCCAATTCTCCCTGGTCTACTATACCTATACTAAACAAATGTTTCTACAAATACTTATACATGAAACATCCAGCAACAAATAAACAAGACATGCTTTAATGACAAGTTTATTGCTCAAAGATTCCCCCATTTCTAGAATATTTTTTATTATGTATAAAACAGACTGATATTCTTAAAATCCTGATCACTGCAGGTTCCCTATGAGTGTGGGCATTATTGAGGTGATTATAGTCCATGGACTGACTGTTAATGCTATGAAATCTGTAAAATATATAATTCATTGTTATCTTAGTTTCATATCTTTTGGGGTATTTCTGTTTTGGTGATATGTTTTTCTTTTTCTTTATTCTTTCTGTCTCTCTTTTTATGAGTTATGTGACACAATGCAAGATCTATGTTTTAAATCCCTTATAGTCCTTTCTTAAGGCAACAGCACTTCTTTTCTTTCAAGGTAACAGATTCCATGTTTGTTTTACTGTTTTTTTTTTTTTTTTTTTTTACTCTTCTACTTACCTCTTTCTTTTGCCGTATTATGAAGAGGCCATACTACTGCAGTCACATTTTGGTGTCTGTCTGCCTTTATAACCACACTGACTGGTTACATGACATCTCCAAAATGCAGTGCACTCAGGGGTACAATGGCTAGTATGATCTCCTTTGCAGACACTTGAAGGCCAGTGATCATGGTGCAAAAGGAGGGACAGGACTGCTTGGAAGGAAAGCCCCTTGAGAAAGCGAGGAAACATCCAATGCAGATGACATATTGTGCACCTCTCCCTGGCACATAGCTGGGTGCATGCCAGTTCCGGTCAGAAAGAAAACCAGAAAAATGCTAACCAACCTTTCTGGTTGACTCTTGCTCTGGTGATGGGGAACAATTGTGTCAATTGGCTGGAAAGGGATAGGTAGGAAACAGTCGGCGGGGGGAAAGTGCAGCAAAAGAAAAATTATGCCAGTTTTAAGAAGGTCATGAATTTGTTTCATTTATACAATCTGCCCACTGAAAATGTGCCAGTAACCTGCATGGCTGGTTAAATCTTGTCAGGAGTTCCTCAGCCCATTTATTTATTGCATTATTTAGTGACTTTAGTCCCCATAGTGAATGTAAGCTTTTCCTACTGTGTTGAAACAGGCTTTTATTTTTTCTGTTCTGAAGAATCCATCTCTGATCCAAGCAGTCTGGAAAATCCCCCTCCCCCATCAAATTTCTAACTTTCTGTTTTTCAGTGTAATTACCAGGAAAGTGATCTATATGCAGATATATTCCCATTTAACTTTCCATGGTTTTCTGAATCTTTGTTAGACTGGTTTTAAATCAATGTACAACAATAAGGCTGTCCTCATTACAGTTTTCTAGGACCTTCTTATTGTAAAAGACCAGCAGTTATATTCTGCCCTGGTCCTTATTGTTTATTGATCATCCATCTATCCACATTCCCTTTTTGCCATTTTTGCACATGGGGTCAGGGTGTCACATCAACAATGACAATCATCTTTAGAGCTTACTATCACACCGTTGGGTGGCTGGTCTCTTGAAAATGCCTCTAAACCCACTGTGGCTTTGTGTCCATTATATTTGCATGGTTTGCTTTATACCTTTTGGGTCACACTCAGCAGATGTTTTTTGGAGTTAGTTCCTACAGTAACCATTTGCTGAATTGTGGGGTTCCCCAGGGCTCAGTCTTGGCTATAAGCATATGAACTGCAGCTTAGGAAGGTTATTCAAGGTAAAATTATTAACTACCTGTACCATTCTGATGAGATACACCTATACTGCTTCTATTCCTAGAAGTCTTTGTCTGATTTTATCACCATCGAATGTTGTCTGGATTTCATCTGTCATTAGAAGAAACTTAGTAAACTTACGCTCATCTTGGTAGAGATAGAAAATGCTGGAGCATGTCACCAGCAATCCCTCAGATGTTTCATGAATATCCTCTTTTTTTTGTTTTTATAGAAGAATCAACTGGAACTTGCATCACCTGTGCCAAGCAATGACCTTTACCCTGGGCTTTCGGATGGTGACTTTGCCCAGCTGCAGGTGGCACAGAATTCTATTGCCAGACTTGCAGAGATCTTTTCATTTCAGACATATAATGCCTGCCTTGATATATCTGCACCACTTGCCTGTGACTGCAATGTATTATTTAAAATGTAATTCCATACTTTATATGTCCTACACAGTCTAGGGCCTGTCTGCTTGTAAGTGTGTCCTATGCCCTGATGAGGCTTTTCAAATCATCACGAGGGGCTTCTAGTTCTTCTTAAGACTCTTCCTGAGACTTTAGGTATGCATTCCTTTTGCTTCCTGGCTCTAGTCCAGTAGAATAAAACATTTTTCTTCATTTAAGCATGCAACTCTGAGGCTCCTTCCAATACTCCATGAAACAGCATGGCTTTTTTAACAAACAACTTTTATTCACTTATAATAACACAAACAACATCTGAGTAACTATATATAATAACAGTGTAATAACAAAGACTGCTTAAGGAATAAGTGAAAAGATAAAACCCAACAAACATATAATAATAAGTTTACAAAAATATAAAAATACAGATGGAAACAAAAATAAAAATAGATTGCCATAACAAAGCCAATTTCTAAGAGTTCAGTTCAACAAAATGTTTTTCTAGGTTTACAGATCATCTCAATATTCCTGCATGAAGTCTTCCATATATCTCATCCAAAACAGCCATCTCCTTACAAACTTTGAACTATTGCCCTTGTGCACTTTCTCTTCAACTTACCTTATTGACTCTCCTAACTGCACTACCTCTGAGTTTTTAGGGGCTTTCCTCTGCTTCCCTTTCTTGCTTTTTTTCATTGCCAGGCCAATAATCAATAGCCATTCCTGAGTTCCTTGGTTCAAATCCACACCTTCTCGTAACACTAGGAAGCTTCCTGTCTTGTTCCATCTCATGCTCTTAACACTTTTTAATCTAGTTATCATATGATACATTCCCTGTCTAAGATCTATTAATTTTGTACAACTCTAACAGATATGTTGTCAGTCATCCAAGCTCCTGGTCTCACACCTCTAAAATACCCACTGAAGAAATGGAAATATTTCTATATGAAAATTCTGATGTTTCTTGATCCAGTCATCTTCTGAAGAAAGACATATTTACTCCCACAATTCATCAGTTAACCTAAAGCCTGGTCGGGTTTCCCATATTGATTTGATCTTACTCATGTCTTTCTTTCCCTCCTCTTATATCACTTAATGCATCGCAGAAATGGTAATTTTTACCCACACCTCTCCTACTCTTAAGATTTTTGATGCATTTTACTAGCCCTAGCCATTCCTTCTTCCAAATTGCCTGTTTTATTTCTTTGAGAGTTCCCTTTCTAAGGCTTCCTAGTCCTTTGCCTTCCAATTTCCTACATCAAATTTGTTCTTTGCCTCTTCTCAGCTTAACAGTCTGCCGCTCTCTATCATTTGATCTCAACATTTCAACCTAGCGTTCTTTATCTTCCATTTAAAACTGGAGGTTACTTTCTCATATTTTCTTTCTGGGAGCTGCCTATTGGCAGCAGGTCCAGTCTCCAGCACTGTATTTCTCCTCTGTCCAGCTCTTTCCTCATTTCCTTCATTGCATTCATACAGGGTTGTATCACTACTTTTGCTCTGCTACCCAAAAGCTTCTACAACATCTTTCCTTTCATCCATCTGTTTCTCTCCTTTACCATTTAAATCCACACTATTTTACTCCTCAAATCCTGTGTTTTGACTGACAGTATAAACTGCACTGCCATTATACACCTACTCAAGTTAGAAGCGGTTAATCCCCTTTATTCCTTAGGAAGAGTTATTTTTTCCAAGGCAAATTGTGGTATATCCCCCCCCCCACCAGAAAAAAATCCTCATGCAATTCATAATCCTCACTATTAAATCTCTGTTCAGTGGGATCCAGAATAATTGTGATAGACATAGGATATGTGGTAATACATGCCACTTCAAAATTTGTATCTTGTGGTTCATATCCAAATTCAAACATCTCCATTTTTGCAAATTAGTCTTTATCTTCATTATCTCTGCCTGATAGCAGAGTGTTATTGATTTTTCATACGAGTCTGCTATCCATATACCCAAATACCTTATGTTCTGTTAAACAAGCAAGGGGGAGAAGCTCTCTTGTTCTGCCTCTACTAACATCTCCCATGTTTATCATTAAAACTTGCATTTTGCCCTGTTAATATTATAACCTGAGATTTCCCCAAACCTTTGTAGTAGCTGTAACAATTTTGTAAAATCTTTATCTGGGTCTCACAAGAGAGTATAATATTATCTGCTTATACAACCATCTTCAATTCTGTCTGGTCCCGTTGGTACCCTGCTATTTGTGAATGTCTTATCTCTACTGCTAGGGATTCTAAATACATTGCAAGCATTATAAAGGCTAGTGGGCATCCTTACCTGGTCCCTCTAGCTAAGTCCAATTTCCCTGAAAATGTAGCCATCACCTTTGTCCTTCTGCATGATCCATTATAAATACTCTGTATTAATTACACCTTATCCTGTAGAATTACAAATGTTTTTCATGTCTCAAACAGAAATACCCACTCTACTTGATTGAAGGTTTTCACTGTATTGAAACATAAAGCCACAAATGACTTATTTGTCTTGTGGGCATCCTAGACTATCAGTAACATTCTCATGATATTGCCAAAAATGTTCCGACCTTCTATAAACCCCATTGATTTGGGTTTCTTATTATATGGAGCACCTTGGCTAACCCATTGGGA
This sequence comes from Protopterus annectens, assembly GCF_019279795.1. Classification (NCBI taxonomy): domain Eukaryota; kingdom Metazoa; phylum Chordata; order Ceratodontiformes; family Protopteridae; genus Protopterus; species Protopterus annectens. Next base: position 534,207,169 of record NC_056751.1, on the reverse strand, counting down.
AGAACAGTCATAAATATTTTATAATCTTGATGTAAAATTATTATCAATCTATAATATAATGGTTCTAAAGGATTTTTCCCTTCTTTTGGTAGCACCACTATCAATCTCTTCCTCCAACATTTGGGAACTGCTCTGGTAAACTGAATGAAACGCCATGCTTTAAAACTCCCTAAAAGATTCTGTTTTTATAATAACATATTTTAGATTATTCTAGCATTTATGTAGTCTTCTGCTGAAGCTATTGCTACACATGTTCCTGTTTCATTTATTAAAGTGCCTAGGTTTAGACAGTTTCATATTGAAATAAAAATACGTACATACATACATACATACATACATATATACATACATACATACATGCATATATACATGCATACGTATGCAAACAAAGTTAGGAACTAGATGGAGAAATTGTGATGGGGAAGAGGTGATGGCTAGGGCAGCTGTTAGGTGTGAGGGAAGTGACCAGTTGGATCTGTTATTAGGGTCTGTGCTGGGGCCCTCACTGTTCAATGTATTCCTCTCTGATATTAGGAAGGGGTAACCGATAGACTGAAAATTTTTGCAGATAACACAAAAATTAGGGCTACAGCCTTGAATGGAGAAAAATGTCTGAAGTGGGACCTGGAAGTCCTTTACATTTTGGTAACTGATATTTGATGCATATAAGTGCAAAGTCCTGCATTTTGAGCACAACACGAAGATCACATACAGGTTAGGGGATACCAAATTAGGATAGATGGTGTCTAAAAGGATTTGGAGAGAGATCATTACATCAGACTTGGTTAATCAGACACAAAAGGACTCTGGACTGCAGTCTGTTGGACACTGACCTCAAAGAGGGAAGACATACTCCCACTCATGTTTTCACACACTAGTGAGCCCACATTTAGTGTGTGCAATTCTGCAGATCCTCCAAGGAAAAGGATTTGTAACTCCAGAAAGCATCTAGAGGAAGACTATAAGGGTCATCAAGGGTATGAGGAAAAGAAATAAAAACAGCCTCAGGAATTACTGAATCTGAAATTATCAAAATACTAGAAGAGGGAGAGAGAGAGATAAACAGAAAGAGACAAAGACATACTGAGGAGGAAAGAGGAAAAGATAGAGGGGGTATGAGGTGGGTTCTCAAGGTGTTACATAACAAAAATGAAGAGTTGGATAGAGGAACATGGAACAAGGAGGAAAAGAAGAGGCCGTCCAATATCTACTCACATTTATGTGGAACTCAGGAAGTAATTCATAAGGAGAGGCCATCCAATATATACTCACTTTTATGTGGAACTCAGGAAGTAATTCATAAGGAGAGGCTGTCCAATATCTACTCACATTTATGTGGAACTCAGGAAGTAATTCATAAGGAGAGGCCATCCAATATATACTCACTTTTATGTGGAACTCAGGAAGTAATTCATAAGGAGAGGCTGTCCAATATATACTCACTTTTATGTGCAACTCAGGAAGTAATTCATAAGGAGAGACCGTCCAATATCTACTCACTTTTATGTGGAACTTGGAAAGTAATTCATAAGAAGAGGCCATCCACTATTGACTCACTTTTATGTGGAACTCGGGAAGTAATTCATAAGGAGAGGCCATCCAATAGATACTCACTGTTATGTGGAACTCAGGAAGTAATTCATAAGGAGAGGCCATCCAGTATATACTCACTTTTATGTGGAACTCGGGAAGTAATTCATAAGGAGAGGCCATCCAAAAGATACTCACTGTTATGTGGAACTCAGGAAGTAATTCATAAGGAGAGGCCATCTAATATCTACTCACTTTTATGTGGAACTCGGGAAGTAATTCATAAGGAGAGGCCATTCAATATCTACTCACTTTTCTGTGGAACTCAGGAAGTAATTCATAAGAAGAGGCCATCCAATATCTACTCACTTTTCTGTGGAACTCGGGAAATAATTCCTAAGGAGAGGCCATCCAATATCTACTCACTTTTCTGTGGAAATCGGGAAGTAATTCATAAGGAGAGGTATCTACTCACTTTTCTGTGGAACTTGGGAAGTAATTCATAAGGAGAGGCCATCCAATATCTACTCACTTTTACGTGGAACTCGGGAAGTAATTCTTCACAGACAGAGTTGAAGATCCTTGGGACAGACTGCTTAAAGGTACAGTGTGCTGTAAATCAACAAGTAATGAGATCACTGGAGGGGGCTGGCATCCCATGGTGGGAAGAGGCAGAAGTAACATATTAGATGCCCCAGCACAGGCAGATTAGACAAACTGTATCCTGCTATCATATTATATAATGCAGTATAATGCAATACTATACATAATATTCAACATTAATTACAAGTATTAGTGAAATACTGTAATAAATGACTTTGTTTTCTTTTTACATTTTCATAGAGGAGAATCATTGCTTGCAGTTGTAAATGGAGAAGGCAAAATGCTGCAAAGTATAGAAGCCCGAGTAGAAATTAACTATTTCATGATAGTGAATCTGCTTGTCCGCCCATGTCCGTCTAGCTGCCTCTCCCTTTCTCTTTCTCAATTCACCTGACATACACACATATACATATGTCCATGTGCACATGCTCATAAACAAGTATACAAACACACACACATGACACAGAAAGAGTCCCACAAACATATACAAAAGTTTGAGTATTGCATAATTCTCATGTGGCAGCTAATGTATTTATTAAGGTATATAATTAAGAAGATTCATGTAAAATTCATGTTTTAAAATGACCGCATTTTTTTCATAAATAAGTACCTTTCATCTAACAACCATAATGTTAAAAGACCACCACTGACTGCAATCCAACCTGTTCATAATTATTAGTGACTGGATAAAGCCAACTATAGAAAGGCTTTTTAAAAAAAACATTTTTACCTTTCTATTTATTAGTTTTATTCATGCTAGCTGCAAGTCTTACCACTAAATCAAATTAACTTTTTAAGCCTGGTGAGTAAAGAACGGAGCAGGTGTGTGCATTCAAGTAAAGAAACCCACCTTTTGTTGCCATTGCAGATACTTCATAGTGACAAGCTTTGCTATGAACACTTGTGTTCATAGCAACTGATCAAGCTTAAGCTGCCTGTTTGCCATGATGTTTAAATGCTCTTCACCCAGATTTGTATTGTTTAAATCCCATGTAAATGTTGAGCTGCTTAATGGATTCATTCAGAATGCATCTTAAGTATATGAGAGTAATCAGCATATACAAAAAACCCTAGGAAGAATAGGCTTACAAACCTATCCCTGATCTTGCTATTAAGGTCAGCTATAAACAGTAGCTTGTCAGACCTTATAAAGAACCCAAAGGCATTTTATTTAGAACTACAGATTCAAAAATAAGTGGATCTGACAAAGTGCTTAAGGCTAAACACAAATTTCCCCCAAACAGCTGAAAGCAAGTGAGAATAGCAACACTGAATTTCAGGTAATCTTTTTTTCATATAAGAGCAAAGAGCAGCCTCCTATTCCATGACTGTTCTTATCACAAACTTATAAGGAGGAACTATGATCTACACCA